>NW_011887305.1:240146-374115 GCF_000151315.2 Capsaspora owczarzaki ATCC 30864 | reverse complement strand
GCACAAAGCCAAGCAGAGGCCATGCCGTTGCAAAGAACTCGCACTGCTCAGTTGAGTGCAGCTGGAACTCGCGCACCCTACGCAGCACCGCGCGGGTGTCTCGATCAGCTCCTCCTTGTTCTTGCCACCCACGATGATGTCGTCCTGATACGCCGCGACGCCCTTGAGCCCACGCAGCATGGCATCCATCAAACGCTGCATGGGCACGCTTCCGACTTTGATGCCGAAGGGTAGCACCGTCCACTTGAACACGCCACGGTGCGTCCTGAACGCCGTCGCGTTAATGGAGTCCTCGTCTGCAAGCCGAATACAGTTAAAGGCTTTAGAAACGTCGAGCTTGCAAAAGATCGTCATGCCCGCCATCGATTCCATGATATCCTCAACTGTTGGCAGATCGTGGACCTCAGACAGAATCTTTGCGTTGGGGCCCCGGAGATCGAATACCACCCGGTTGATGATTTTCTTCTCCGGTTCTTCTTTCACAAACAGCACCGACGATGGGTTCGTTGCTCCAGGCGCCGGCACTATTTTACCCGTGCGAAGACCATTGTCAATGATCTCATCGAGTGCCGCTCGCTCCTCCTCGTTGTACTTGGTGCGCCGATATGGCGTCTCGACGTCACCGCTCGCGAACCGCAGCTTCACGTCCAGCGGACCGCGTTTGGGAGGGTATTTGTCCGCTGCCGCTGGATCAAACAAGGCTGCGAACTCCCGAAACGCTTCCGGAATGGCCTTCGGATCGAACGGCTGCTGTGGCGATGCCTTTTCCCCAACGAGCAACGCTGCGCTCTCCGCCTCTTGAGCTTTGACACGAATCGGGCCGCTGTCCGTAATCCGCTGCAACACATCCATGCCTATGATCAGGGGCATGATGCATTGCGGCAGGATGTAGACCAGCACCTTGCCACGCCACTTGCCGATCGTCAGCTTGGCCCAGGCCGCGTGCGTAATGTCGCGCGTCGTCGTATCGACCATGCGTACCGTCATCGGCCGCTCCAGCACATGCGGCTCCAAGCCCCACGCCTCAACCGAGGCACTGGCTGCCAGCGTGCGCGTCGACCCCGAGTCGAAAAGCGCTCGGGTCGGTGTGGTCTTGCTAAACTTGCGGCCTATGCACACCGTAGATTGCACTGCATTCTTCTTTGAAAGAATTTTATTGAGTAGTACACGCGAAGGATGCAAATTCGTGTCTACCCTCAGGCTTTTCCCTGGCCGTCCTGGCCATTCTTGGGAGCCTTCTTGGGAGCCTTCTTGGGAGCAGGAGCATCGTCCGAGTCATCAGACTCCTCCTCGGAACTGCCCGCAGCCGCAGCCGCAGTGCCGCCTTTGGAATAGCATGCCTCCGACTTGTGGTTCGTCCTGCCACAGTGCTTGCAGCTCTTGACGTCCTTGTCCTTGCTCTTGCCTGCGTGATGACCGTTCTTGTCTCGATTCGGCTTTTGGACGTGCCTGGGAGCTTGACTACTGGTGCTGGTCTCCGCTCGTACCTTGCTCGGCATGCTTTCGACCAACTCGTTCAATGCATCAATCCACGTCATCTCGGTGGTGTCCTTGCACAGCTCCTTCGCCACATCGCGCACGCCTTTGTCTTCCGCTTGCAGCACAATGAAGCGCCTCACCAAATCATCCGTAAGTTCCGCTTTGGGCACATTCAACAGCATGACCTTCTTGAAGTGCCTCGCAGAAATCTTTGGATCCGCCACCGCTTGGATGATTTCCCTGAGTGCGTTATTCTTGCTGTTCTTGACGCCATACACATTCATAATGTACTCCAGCAGAGCTTCCGCAGTCTCGAACTTGACATGGCTACAGTAACGCCTCGCTGCGACACCCAGATGACCAAGCACAAAGTCGACCTTGTCCTTCTCGGGTGCCGTCACTGACTCAAGCTTGCGTCGGATGTCCGTGACAAAACGTTCCAGATCCAACAGCGTCCCATCGAAGGGTGTCACCTGCATGCCATGTCTCCACAGTTCAGTGCTGGTGGTGGGGCTTGCCGTGGTGGTGGAGGCCGCATGGCTTGATACAGCGATCTCAGCGGTTCCCTTGCGCATCGCCTCCTTGACGACCTCCTGCATTGAGGAAACCATCGCTTGAGTCATCATTCGCATCATCTCTTGCGCGCTCATTGGTTCAGCTGGTGCGCTTGTTGCGCTCGACGTGCCCGCAGTGGGCGCCGTCGTATCGACGCCCTGCTCGTTATTGGGCATTGCTTGATTCTGATTCAATTTCCTGGTTCCTACTCTAGTCGTCACCTTAGACATCAATTACTCGACCCTCGAGACTCGTCGCAGTGTTATGATCAGAGATCCTTCCACGAAGATACGAGTAATGGGTTGATGATGAGAGTGATGATAGGGAAACAAGAGACTTCACTTATACAAAGCGACGAGTGAACACACTCCAAATACAGATACACATCAATCCATAACACCAAATGGAAGAGCAAAAACAAACGGAAAAAGAGGATGGACTAAATAATGAATGGAAGGAATGGAAGGATGGAAGGATGGAAGGATGGACTGTTCTGAGCAGATGAGACGAGACAGATGAACAAAATGCAGCAGCAAGGGATTTTGAGCTCTTGGATTGGCAGCAAAATCCAGGCTCACTCGGCCATGAAACGGAGGCTTGAATGCATGAATGGGATTCTTTGAGCTTTCTATTGAACTTGCATTGAACTGAATGAATAATTCGTCATTCTCCTTTTTTTTTTTTTTTTTTTTTTTTTCTTTTGCTTTTTCTATTGCTTTTTTTTTTTTTTTTCCATTGCAATTTTTTTTTCTTTCAATCTGAATCTCACAAGCGATGATGGACGGTCGTCGGTCGCCCAACACGCGTCCAGCGTCAGACACTCCTTCAACGACGGCGAGCTCGGACGCCAACGCACAGCCCAGCGGTGGAAGCGGTGGAAGCGGTGGAAGCGGTGCTGCTGCGGGCGAGGCCTGGATTGCGTCGATTCGGTCTCACGCACAGTCCAGTCCAGCCCGCCGCGACTCGATCGCCCCGCCGCCATCCGCATCCCCATCTGCATCTGCGTCCGCATCGAATGGCACAAACGCGAGCAGTGGCACTGGAGCGAGCTCGAACGCGAACGCGACCAATGGCTCCAACTCGTCCCGCAATCCCAGCCGCGCACCGTCCCCATCCGCAACCCCAGCCTCAGCCTCAGCAGCTGCAGCCTCGGCATCACTCTCGGGCTCATCGTTCGCAGCATCATCGGCGTCGTTGAGTCGCTCCACGCAGAACGTTGCTGCTGCGCCGTTCCTCATCGTCTCGCCGAGCTCCAACTCGAGCTCGCCCGCCCCGTCCACCACCACCGGACTGCGCAAGTCTGCGTCGTCGAGCTCAACTGCGCCCTCAGACAGCCCGTTCGGCGATGCAAGTGCCACCACGGGCAGCGATCTGCACCTCGAGTCGCCCTCAGTGATGATGACGGGCGTCGGCGGTTCGACATCCGCCAGCAGAACCACTTCGCCGACACCGACCAACAACAACAACAACAACAGCAGCAGCAACCCTGCAGTGACATTCTCTGGGTCTGCATCCACGTCACCCTCTGGTGGCCACACGGGATTCTTCTCCAAGGGTCATCGCAAGGGCGGCTCGAACGTATCTGGCTCGAGTGCTGCCAACATGAAGATTTCGATCGAACCGCCGCCGCCAAGCGAACACGCTGCGAATGACTCTGCACCGCACCGCCATGCTGCTCACCATGAACAAGATGCAGCTGCTGCATTGTCTCCAGAGGCCCATGCGACGCTCGCCTTCTCAGCTCCAACCGCTGTGCTGCTCAAGGTAATTTGACAAGTCAAACTTGTCACGAAAAGTGTCGAGCTCTCTGAGCGCGCGGTTTGTTTGTTTGCGGATCAGAAGCACTATTTGTCGCGGTTTTGGTTGGAGGTGGGGTTGTGTTTGCGTGACACCAACATCATAATCTTACTGACGAATTGTTTGTTCTTTGTGATGCACAACTAGACGGCCCACTACGCTACCGCAGGTGTCGCAGCTGTCGGACAGTACGTTCATAGGCTTGGGCCTTGTTGCTGTTGTTATTTGCTTGAGCGTTGCCTTTGACGAGAGAGCTCACCTCTGACCCGCGATAAACAGGAAATTCGGCGCTGCGGGCAAGTTTGCCGTCAAGAGTGCCGTCGTTCCGTTCCAAAAGACGAGCCACTTTGTGGCCACCATGGTGCTGCACGATGATAGCGTGTTTGCCGCGTCCAATGGAGCGCCGCAGCCCTCGGCTGCTGCCGATCTCATCTCGCCTCCGAGCATTTCCGAAATTGAGGTGACGAATCGTCTTCTGTTTGTATTTGTTGCACAATCTACTTTTGCTCTGTTTGTTGACACCGCTATTCTCTTGTTGTTGTTTTTTGTTTTCAAAACAGGAACCGAAGGAAGAGATCGAAGAACGTCCGGAACAAGTCGTTGTCGTCAAGCGCACGGTGCCCATTCGCTCGTCGCCAGAGGTAGCACCACCAGCCTTCTTGGCGTTTTTTTTGTTTTGAATGATCAGCGCACATCCTTGCCCTCACTAAACCCCCCTTTCCATCTTTGATCAACCCCCGCAGGAATTTACCTTGTACGTTCTGGCGCTCCGCTGCTTCTTGCGCCCACTGATTCACGACAGCGGCAATCTCCACCACCGAAGCACATCGCTCGTCAGCCGCCTCACCTTTGGCTTGAGCGACCACCTCGACGTTTTCCGACCAAGCCCAGCAGCGCGTTTGTCTGCTGCCCAAATTCAGTCCATGTATCGCTCGATCGCCAACGCCTTGGTGGCTGCCGACGCCTCGACGAACAAGGGCATCGACGCCGTGTTTGTTCGTTCGTTGCGCAAGTTTAGCGATCGTATCCGCTTCGACTCGAAAGCTCTGCGCAAGAACATGAAGGACACCCCCGACGATTTTCGCAACATGTTCAAGTATGTGGGGCGTTGAGAGTGACAAGGAGCGATGTGAAAAGACGCCAAAGTTACTCATCCTGGCTTTCTATGTGGTGTTTTGTTTTTTTGCGTGGCGGCAGAGAAACGTTGCGCATGCAATCGTCGCGCTTAGAGTCCAACGTGTCGGAGGCCGTCATGGCGGAACGCATGCGTCGGTTTGAATCAATCGTTCAACTCAAGCGACGATCTTTCGTATGTTTGGCGCGCCATCGTCGTCATTTTGCGTTGATGCTTGTGTTGCTTACCTTGTTTCCCTACTTTTTCTGAATCTTCCTTTGATTTTTTGTGTGTGTTTCCTGCGCTGCTTTAGCGCGATGATAGCAAGTCGCCCAGCACCGTTGAAGAGAACAACTCGGAGCTCGTCAACGAAGAACCAATCGACTTGCATGGACAAGACGAAGTGCTGATGAAGGTGTTTGGCGTGTCCCCCGAAGAGCACGCCAAGATTGTCCAAACCGAGTCCTTTGTGCAGACGGACAAGGTCATTATCGACGAAATCAAGGCCCGATTGAAGAACCTGGACGCTGATCCAATGTACAACAAGGTGTGTTTTGGTTTTTTTTTTCTGGTTTTGTGTTTTTGTTTGTTTTTCGAGCTTTAGTCGTCTCTGTCCGCGGAATTTTCTGCCGTTACTTTTTCTGTCTAGGGTCGACTGTGGTGGCTCAATGTTGCGAATGCTGCTGACTTTGCAACTCATAAACCAACGCCATTGCTCTTTTTTTGGGGGGGCGGGGGTTTCCAGGAATCATTTGTGCACAAGACCGCCGCCTTCATCAAGTGGAAGAAACAGCAGGAAGCAGCGCTCAACAACCTGCTGCGAGAACTGGGAGTCCAGCCGGAGGAAGACAAGGCGGCCATTGTTGCTGACGTGGTACGTGACTCTCTTCAACGTGTTTGTTGTTGCTGTGGCAGTTCTTCCAACCTTCCTGCTCATCCCCCCCCACCTCCCTTGTCCTCGCTTGCCTGCAGCCACTCCCGGCCTTCGATGGCAAGGCTCGCTTGGTCGTCGAGGTCTTGCGTGCTCGCGACTTGCTCGGAAAAGACAAGTCGGGCTTGAGCGATCCGTACTGCCTGGTTGAGTGCGAATCTCAAAGTGAGTATTAGACACATTGTTCTTGTTCTGATGTCGCATCGTCCCGATGCTGATCGACTGCTGTTTTTTTTTTGTTTGTTTTTGATCGCCAGCGATGCGCACCGCCACCATCAAGGCCAACCTCAATCCAGTCTGGGAAGAGCAGTGTGCATTCGACATCAAGATCAAGCCCGGTCAGACCAACATCCCATTGAAGCTGACCATGTGGGATGAGGACACGGGCGACGATGCCACCATCTTCAAGAAGAAAAACCTCAACCCGCTGCACTTGTTGGAAGACAACAAGGACGACTTTTTGGGTCAAGTCATGCTCGACCTCAAGGTGGACGACTTGCGGCGCTTCCGCCTGGAACGTTGGTTTAAGCTCGAAAAGCGCTCCAAGCGCTCGCACGTGAATGGCGAAATCTTTCTGCGCGTGCGCTTTGTCTCGAGCGAGAAGCAGCAGCTGCAGTTCCAACATCAACAGGAGGAGCAAGAGCGCGAGAAGGAGCGCGAAAAGGAGCGCCAGCTCAAGTTGCTTCAGCAGCAGCAACAGCAGCATGGCCACGACTACCACAAACTGCTCAAGTCGCTTGTCGACTACATTTTCAAGTACGAGTTGTCCGTCTGG
This sequence comes from Capsaspora owczarzaki ATCC 30864, assembly GCF_000151315.2. Taxonomy (NCBI): domain Eukaryota; class Filasterea; order Ministeriida; family Capsasporidae; genus Capsaspora; species Capsaspora owczarzaki. Next base: position 367,464 of record NW_011887305.1, on the reverse strand, counting down.
CAGCAGACGCCCGCAAAGAAGCGAGGCATCTTCCGCCTGCATCCCGTTTCGTTGCGACTTTTGGAGGAGTTTGGCTACCGATATGGCGTGAGCGATCTCTTCATGGTCTTGACTTGGTTTGAGCGTGTCGCGTCCGAGTTTGTCAAGGACAACATGGATGTCGTCGCGCTCTCGCTTGCTTTTTCAGAGCTCAAAGCGGTCGAGAGCAGCCCGGATGTGCGCTACACCATCCAAGAGCAGCGGCTGCGCGCCGATGTCATGGACGAGATTGAGCAGTCCTGCCTCGCCCGGCTGTCCAATTACAAGGACTACTTCCCCTTCTCGACCCCGCACGGCTTTGTCAAGCAGACCATTCGCGCTCTCGCGACCGTCTACAGCGGTGCCGTCTTCCGCGAGCGCCACGACCATGCCAAGGACCTTGGCAAAATGCTCGAGTGGTGCATTACCAACAGCTGCGCCACAATGTTCCAGCGCTTTGTCGCCATGTCCGCGCCCATGATTCGACCCACCAACCCCGTTGTGGGTGCCTCGGAGCGCATCGTGGCCATGCTCGATCTGATTATGCGTGACATTGACTCGGACGCTGTATACTTCCGCGAGGATTTCTCCGTGTTTGACGGCACAAAGATTGTCAACGTGGATGTGGTTGCCCTCTGCGTCGCCCAGTACGGAAAGCTGCTCTCGGTCGACATTGACGAGAAGCTCAACAGCGTCTTTTCCGGAACGACCTTCCATCCAGCCATCTTCCAAATCTACCATCGTCTCCGCAAGTTCAACGCGCGCAACCTCAAGCTTGTCGCCGGAGACGACGACGGTGACATTGCCCGATTCAACGGTTTCCCCCTGGCAGAAATGTTCATGCCATTCGTTGGTTTCTGGCTTGGTGTTTCTCGCGACAAGGCGCTGGAGTGGATGGTTGCTGCAACGCAATCGGACAAGGTTTGGTTTTTGGCTGGGAGCAGGTGTGGGGGTTGAGGGTAGAGGTGGATTTTTTTCTGACAATGTCCTTTTTTTTTTTTTTTTGTTTTTGTTTTCTCTTGGTGATACTCAGTGCGTCCCAATTTCCGCACGAGAAATGCATTCAAGCTCTGTGGTGGATATTTTCTGCATGCTGAACCAGTTTGTCGACTTTTTGAGCGAGCTGCAGTGGGACGATGCCCCGAGCATGGCTGATTTCAAGAGTGCGCTTGCCAAGGTGGGTGGCTTTTGTTGCCCAACATGCAAACCCCTTTTGTTTTTGCGTTGCGAGAGCGAGCTCACCGCAAAACACTGCTTTTTCTGCAAACAGATCGCGTTCGAAGTCATGCAGCAATATGCAGTCCAGCTCTCTGTCTCACTGCAGCCTTTGCTTGCCTCGTATGATGCGACACATGGGGAATCCATGTTCAAGAAAGACTGTCGCGCAAGAGGTATGTCGCAAGTCGACCAACGTTGCCATTACTTTTTTTTTTTTTTTTTTCTGGCTTGCTTAGATTTGCACTCGCCTCAACAACTTGGAAGCTGCACGCCAGCAGCTTGGTCTGCTGTACGAGACGCTCAACGCTGATAATGTGGCTCAGCTCGTCATCAAGGAGATGGAGGCCGGAGTTTTCAAGGAGACTTCTGCGGCCAATCCTGCCCAGGCTCAACCCTTGCGTAACATCTCCGTGTCGACGGTTGGCAAGAGGAACACTGTCGCGGACATCCGTCAGTCCGTGGTTCGCGCTCGAAAGCCCATCTGGAATGAAGTTGCCAAGGAACCGCAGCCGGCCATTGTCGTTCACTTTGACCAGGCTGCCGAAAGTGTAGCGCGAAGCTTGCGCGACCTGGTTGATCGCCTGTTGGCCCCGGTACAGTCGTTGTTGTTGTTATGGGGATGACGTGGGGAGCATGATCAATGGTCGTCAAAACTCATTTCCCATTCTTCATCTTTTATTTTCTCCCATCCATTGAATGCACGCTCGAATTCAACTGCAGCTCACCCCAAGCGTGGAAAAGACCCTCGCGCACGTCTTGGACGAGCCTGGAATGATTGCACGGTTCTTCTCGAAGGCCGCGGTCGAAAAGATGCCAACCGCGGACGAGGTCACGGCTGTGCTACAACCCCTCACCAAGCACCTCACCACCGTCTTGCAGTCATTCCGGCCGCATGTGTACGGCGATATCTTTGGCATCATGCAGCAGCGCGCGTGGGTGTTGATTCTGACCACCATTGAAAACATGGTGTCGGATCGCCTGTACACAACGCTTCGTCCTCTGGACATGCTGAGCCAAGGCATTGTGGTACGTTGCGGCAGTCTGGTTGAGACCCGGGGGCTTGCTTTTTCAGGCATTTCTAACTCTGACAACGAAAAAAAACAATGTACGTGTTTGCCATCAGATACTGCGCGAATTCTTCCAGAAGGACGATGGCATTCGTGACGACCAGTTGCATCTCGACCGCTATCTGGCAATCCGTGAGGTGATTGAACTCTTGCGCCACCGCCGCCCGAACGAGCTGCCGGACTTGTACGATCAGTGTGTGCTCAAGTCCATCGACGAAACCGTTCTGAACTTTGTTGCCCGCGTCATCTTCCGACAAGAAGACCGCTCTTGCAAGGAGTTCTCCAAGACTATTCGTCAGCATCACATGAAGAGCTCGACCTCGTACGCCTTCTTTTCGGATTTGCTTCGCACCAACTCCACGAGTCCTGTTCCGCCGACTGCGTCTTAGTCAAACCATTGGCAGTCGGCTTTGGTGTATGCGTGTATTCGTGTGTTAATGTTGCAGTGTTCAGAGAAAAAGCTTTCAAGCTTGGTCTACGTTGTTGTGAAAAACAAAAAGTACTTTTGTCAACAATGTTTTATTTTTCAGAATCACGACAAGTCGCCCATAGCAGTGCGTTGACGGGCGAATGCGCGACTCTGCATGATCACAACCACGAGCTGCACAACAGGTCTCTAGTTGGCCTGAGGGGCAAGGGTGCCGACGAATTGGTACTTGCCAGCAAAGGTTGCTTCCCAATGCTTGGCAGTGTTGATTTCCTCCTCTGTCAGGTCGCTGACCACCGCATAAGTACGCGTGGCAGCTCCAGTGTCCATCTTGGCCAGCGCTCGAGTTGCATCGCGACCCGCGAACGCAGCGTAACCGCCGCCTAACCAAACAACGAAAAATCCGATTCGCAAATCTGGTGAGCAACAACGAAACGTTTGGTTTCTGGTCTCTGAGTTTTTTTTTCTTTTCTATTATTATTTTCGTTGATTTTGTTCAACTCTGAGCGTTTTTTTTTCTTTCTTTAGGAAGCTTTGTTTTGAGCTTCTTGGACGGCGCAATGTCACGCCATACAAAAATCACTGGTCACTGGCTTTCCCCCTTCGCCCTGCCTCCACTCGTCTTCCCTGTGCGCTTACCGGGTCCGTAGAAGCTGCGACCACGCGTGACGTCAAAGACCTTGCCGTTGACGCAGAGCCAGATCTCTGGGTGGTCTGCGTGGAGGCCGTCGTGGAGGAGGAGTTCGTCGATGGAAATGTCTGTGCGCGGGCCGCCTGAAGAGGAGGAAGTGGGGTTTGTTTGAGGGGAGGATGAGAGGGAAGGAGTTGAGGACGAAGGTGGTGGTGCGCGTGGCACCGGTGTCAGCAGCTTGACAAGCAAGAAGGCGCAGATTGCTGCCAACGCGAGATTCAACGGACTGGAAACGAGCTCGTCCAAAACCATGATTGCAAGACTGGGCCGATCTCGATGTGGATACAAGTATGATGGGTAGAAATGGGAGTTAAGAACAAGCGAAACAAAGAAGGAAGAAGTGCTGGGTGGTGGGGAGGTCGATTGGCACGGGGATGGGCAACAGAGGGACAAAGAAAGGGAACGATTGCTCTTCAGTTTCTCAGACTCGCTGCTGCGGCTGCTCAAACTCCTCTCCAATGGATGCACAATCCACTTTGTACACCGAGCCTGTCGTCTGCCTTCAGGCTTCAATGTTTCTCAGACAGTCTTCAGTCTTTTTTTTCTTTTGGTACGAATTTCCATCCCATTCTCGCCTCCCAGCATTTCCAAACCCTCATCCATGCATGACGAAAGCACGGCAAAAACGAACAAACTCTCGATTCGTTTGCCATTGGAAAAGCCTCAAAGCCAAAAGCCACAAAGCCAAACGCCAAAGCAACATGGCTGGGGCTTTTTTTTTTTTTTTTTTTTTTTTTTGATAGGGTTTTCCATTAGGTTTTTTTTTTTCTGCTTCCTTCTTCTCACTCTTTTGGTTTTGCCTCCACAGATCCGTCGTCGTCGTTGTCCTCCACCTCAACAACGTGCTCGACTTGTCGTAGTACAGCAGAAGTAGCAGAAGCGGCAGAGAGACAGAGCCACAGTAAAAGAGAGAGAGAATGGCCTCGACGCGCGCTCCCACTTCCAAGCTCGTCCATGCGGCGTATGTCGCAAAGGCCGCCGCGCGGATGTCGGCGCCCGAGCAAACCAAAGCGCTGACCAAGCAGCTCGCAGCCAAGTTCCCGGGCCCGCCGAGCCCGCTGCACGTCGTCCGGCTCAAGCGCTCGCCCATCGGCTGCGACGACAAGCTGCGATCCACGCTCAAGCTGCTCCGCTTGACCACCCTGCAGGACGTCTCCATCAAGTTCAACTCGCCGAGAAACAATGGCATGCTGTTCAAGATCCGATCGATGGTCGAGGTCCTGCCGCTCCGCATCGTCCAGATCAAGCGCGAAGACGTTGTCCACCGCGCCATCTCGTCCCACATTGCCAACCAAATCCCTGGCTACCTCGGGGCAAACGGCATCTTTTACTTGTTTGAAGACGAAAACAAGGCCCCGGCGGCAGATCTTCAGCCCTTCATCACCAAGCTGGACGGCTCGCCCGCCTTCCCCGAACAGCTCGCCAGCTTCAACAAGCGCTGCAAGACGGTTCAAGAACGCAATCGCGTGGATATTAAGGACGCCGTCCGGTTGATATCCAACCTCACTCCCCAGACGGTGGCTGCCGCAACCGAGCTTCTCGCGGAAGGAATGGTCCCCACCGAAGTCAAACGCGAACTCAGTGGCACCACGGCGGTTCATGTTGTCCCTAACGCCAATGGCGAACTCGGTGACACCAAGAAGGCGGTTGACCTTGCCGGCAAAAAGGCTCCAAAGGCATCATCACGAAAGACTGCCAAAAAGGCACCAAAGGCGCCGGCTGAAGCAACACCCGAGACTGCCAAGGCAGCACCAGAGACTACCGACGGAGCACCAGTGGCCGATCGATGAGTTGTTGCGTCTTGGCTGTGCCTGTAAACAACAACAAGAGCAATACATGCGTTGGTGTTTGATTTTTTTTTTTCGTTTTCTCTTCTTTTGATCGATTTTCTCGCGCTCTCTCTCCCCTCCCCGCTCTTGTTTTTGAGTTTTGGCTGGAGAAGCCGCGTGTGTTGCGAGTGCCGGAGGGCTACTCTGTAGAGTCATTGTGGAATGGGCAGGGAAACACTGTATCCTTCAAACAAACCAGTGTTTTTTGTTTTCACATTTTACAACTTTTGTACAATTGACATTCCGACTGCCTACATCATGCAACAACGAGATCCAGCGACACCTTCATCTGCACCAACTGCAATCCCTTCAGGCGCGACAGAGAACGAGGAAGAGGGGGCCTTGCTGGCGCGGGCAGCCTTGGTTTTGCTCATCTTGGTCAGTTCGGCAACACGAGCCTCGTACTCCTCCACCTGAGCCAGATAGCTCAGCGGAGGCCATTGCTGATTGTACAAGTACGTGCGCGTGCCAGCATCGAGCAAACGGTACTCGGGACGCTTGCACATGGCCGAATAGTTGGTGCAGATAAAGTGTTTGCAGAACGCAACCAGCTGCTCGGCGTCGCACTTGCGCGCCACCCCCATCAGTCCGATGACATCGATCTCGGCCTTGGCAACCCGGCTAGCAGTCTCTCGTTCAATCGCCTTGGAGACGTGCAGCTCGCAGTATGTGACCAGGCGCTTGACTTCGTACCGATCGGCAATGATGAGCAAGGTGGCCGGGTTGGCGGTGCGTGTGTCGATCGTAGCGTGGTCCGAGTACAAGAATTCCATGAAGGGCCGCAAGACATCAAGCACCTCTTCCTGTTCGTACAGGCGAATCGTCTGGAGCGCTGTGGGATTGCTGTCGTGGCCAAGCACGTCCAACAATGGGCATCGAGCTGCCAGCATGGCCTTGTGCACGTACATGGTGCGACCGTCTGCAAACTGGAACTGGGCATCGGCCAGCAGTTTGTTGTTGAGGAAGAGCTGGTTCATGACCTGGCCCGTTTGGTCATTGAGCCAAGTGCCTGTACGAGGGGGAGAAGGGGTTAAAAGGTCAGCGCTCAATCTCTTTCTGTGTCTCTCTTTCTGTCCCTCCTGCTCGCTCCAGGTCACCTGCAAGCACAAGCACACGCAAGTAACAACACGGCCACAACTCGAAATGCATACCAATGCTGGGATTGAGCTCTTGATCGTCTTCGAGCACGTTTTGGCAAATGGTGGAAAGCTCGCCAAGATCAAACAACGAGGAAGCAGTCGACGTCTCTCGCACGTGGTCGTTCTTGTCGTCAAAGGATGCCAAGCCGGTGTACAAGAACTCGAGAACCTTGAGCATGACAGGTGCAGACACGGCTGAGGCTGCCACGCGAATCGTGACATGCGTGCCAAGCGCGTTGATGCTGGACGATGCGTTGAATGCTTGAACTGCACTTGGAGACAGAGCAGCACTCGCGGCATTTGCCTCGGCCAGCGTCATGCCGCGAGAGGTGCCTGCCGGCGGCGCAGGTGCCGGACGAGCTGGGGCAAATCCAGGCTTCGCATCGCTCTCGTCGTACGCGGGCGGCATGCCGCTGACTTCAATGCCTTCGAGGCCTGAGATCTGGCGCGAGTTGACACGCGCATGATCGAGAAAGTTGCGAGGATCGGTGTCGGTGTGCGCAATGTGGAACAGACGCCGGAAGAAACGAGAGGCTGACGCCAGCACGATGCGATGCGCATGAAAGGTTGTCGCGCCGCATTGAATGCTCACATCAGCCGCATATGGAGAGTTCAACAGCTTGCGCATGTCTTCTGCAATCGTGGACGTGGACACGTTAATCCACGGCGCCGGCACACCTTTGGGCAGCGGAGGAGGCAGCGGAATCTCAATTCGCTCGCCGCTTCGTCCCACGATCGTCTTGACGTTCTTGCGCTTGGACCTGGTGGGACTCAGGGTGGCGCGAATGACCTGATCGAACAGTTGCTTGACGTTGGCTTGGGTGAGAGCGCTGACCTCAACGTAGGCGTTGGCACCAACGCTGCGCGCCATGGCCTGCGCTTCGGCAATCGACACAACGCTCGTTCCACGCGCCGCAAGGCGAGCTCGAGTGTCGGTGTCATCTCGCAAATCGCCTTTCGTGCCAACAAGCACGAGGATGGTGCCGGGAGCGTGGTGGTTGAGCTCGGGCACCCATTTCGCTGCAATGTTTTCAAACGACGAGCGAGAAATCACGGAAAAGCAGACCAAAAACACGTCGGTTTGCGGATAGGACAGCGGGCGAAGTCGGTCGTAGTCTTCCTGTCCCGCCGTGTCCCAAAGCGAGAGATTGACTGGGCGGCCGTCGCACATGACGTTGGCCGAGTAGTTGTCAAACACCTGACATAGCAGTAGTACCAGCAGTACAAGAAACATTAGTCTATATTGATTGGGATCTAAAATCGAGGTTACCCTCGGTCACTCTCACCCGCGCGAAGCGCGGACGTCAAATCGCGCCAGCGATTTCATCTTCTCTATCTACTGACGGTTCAACATGTGGGCATGCGAGATGGACTGAGGCGGGGGGTGGGGGGCTCGGCGCGCTTTACCGTGGGAACATACTCGCCAGGGAAGGCGTTGGTCGTGTACGAAATGGCCAAGCAAGACTTGCCAACGCTGCCATCACCGACAATGGTGCACTTGATATTTTGCATGGTTGCGAGTCTTGTTTCTGATGGAAGGAAACCAAAAGTCCAGAAGGGGAAGACAATGAAGGACTGAGCGAACGAAACTGACCTAGAAATGTGGCTTAAAAAGGACGAGCGAGCTATTTTGAGCGCCGCGCTTGTCTTTGCTCAGCCAGCAACCCACCCACCCCCATCAGCCTTCGGACGTGCGCGTCGATGCAAAAGAAAACTTCAATGTGACAATTAAAAATAAATCTATTATGCGAGGTGACCAGAACTTTGGAGCGAGAAGTGAGCTGTTTGGGGGGCCGGGGCGAAATCGGCGAGACTTTGACAAACCAACTATCGTCTCTTCCACTTGACTTTCGGCCGGAAGGATTGTGCCGAGGTCATGACTGCGTTTGCCGAGAAGCGTGCCGCCAAGTTTACTGACGAGAAAACCGGAGAGCAAGAGGGAAGTTAAGCAAATTTTGGTTTACGATGACTTTTCTGCTTTGTTCGTTGATGCAAGCACAGTTTTTCTCTCCCCGTACCATTCTACATGAGTACTAGTTCCATCTCGTCCGTGTTCATTGTTGAATGTTCGTCTGCTCTTGAGGGTTGATCGTTGATCGTAACTATCGGCGAAGCGTGAGAGAAAGACCAATCGATGCAAATTGGGGTGTGACAGTTGAGCTGAGCGATGGGTAGTGGTCCGCACCATTTGGATAGCGGAAAACTCACGACATCCGTATTGTATTGGCTATGCTGATGTTTGTGGAACGACCTTGCCCAGAACCGTGGTTACAGCGCGAATTTGAATGTGTTCATACAAACGTAGGGAGGAATGAGGGGAGACCGGGCTGTCTGCTTCAGTTTGACTCATCGCGAATTGCACTGAGCGAAGCACTCCACTGGCAGATCTATTTTTCCGCAGGTGGACGATGTGCCGTGATCATCGAAGCGGAAGCGGGGGGTTTTGGTTTTTGGGTGTTTTGGCTTCTTTGTAGTTTCTCTCCTCTCTCTAAATTCTCTCTCCCTTCTGTTTGCCCATCCTCCTCAGACGTAGCGCAGAGTCGCACACTACGAATGATCTGCACTGTGCAGCTTCACACACACACACACAGAGCCAGCAAAGTAGAATGAAGGCCAAACAAAGTCCAAACTTGGAACGGAGATCAAATTCGGGGTGCCCCAAATCGCCGTAGATCAAAACGGTGCCCAATTACTCCTTTTTTTTTTTCTTTCTTTCTTTCTGCTTCTTCTTTCATTTCTTCTCCTTCCTCTCGTTTCACTTCGACTCTGTTCTCTTTCGCATTGTTCAAAGTAAGCCATCGTCAAGCTCAAGCAGCACCACTCCTATTCTCTTCTCGTTCGATCTTTGCTCGCTTTCGTTGGAAGAGTGGAGCAACGACGACGCAACCGAGCACGCATGGGAACAGAATTTTGTTTTCGCAAAAACAACAAAAACAAACAACAAAAGTCGGTTCCTCCGCAATGCACCCACCTTCGCTGTCTGTGTCTCCCCAGCCCATCGAATGCGTCGAGTGTGCTGCACCAGCTAATAGAATCAACAAGAAGAAGAGGGATGGGTGGGGCGACGGGAACAGCGGGGCTCTGCGACTGATCTCGAGACTTTGCATCAACCTCCACCACAACAAAAACAACAACGACAAAAACAACAACAAAACAACAAAAACAACACAAATTCAGTCGCAAGATCTGCCGACAAGCGGATGCGTCACCAGCATTTGCTGCCAAGGCCATGAAGGCACAGTCAGTTTGCCAGTTACAACCGGTGCAAGTGAACAAGAAGCGCGCGCTGGGAGGGCGGGGGGGGGGGAAAGGACAGGCGAGCAGCCAACTGCGCAACTTCCTTCCATCCACACACACACGCGGCCTCTGCACTGTGACGCTGCAGTTTGTAGTTGAGTGTTGAAGCAGAACACCAGCGAGCTCACTCTGTAAAGCATTCTACCATTCTCAGATGACACTGAAGGGATTTGCCTTTGGCATACTTTTGCTGCTCTGCGTGATTCATCACGCCCAGTTGGCACAAGCAGTCAATGCCTGTGGCACTGGCGGCGTGTGCAATTGCACCTCAACTATTGTCAAATGCAGTGGCAAATCACTCTCAGCCATTCCTGATGCAATCCCAGTCGATACAACAGAGCTGTAGGTGTTGCCGTTCAGTGTCTTTGAATCGCAGCAATGCTTCTAACCCGCGTACTCGTTAGGCAACTGTACAACAACCAGATCACCAACATCTCTGCAAACGCACTGACAGGCCTGACCGCACTGACTTCCTTGTAAGTTTGATGAAACACAACCACATACACAGGCATACTCAAGCGGCTCACTCGTTGACAAATCTATCTGAAGGGATCTGCGTAACAACCAGATTTCCACAATTTCAGCAAACGCATTCCTGGACCTGACTGCGCTAACTCTCTTGTAAGCAAGCAAAGAAGTAAAGAATTACACGTAGATGGCTCACTTGTCTCAACTCTATCTCTGTAGAGCTCTGGAGAGCAATCAATTCACCATCATACCTGCAAACGCATTCTTGGGCCTGACTGCACTGCAATCCCTGTAAGCCAGCCAAGCTATGAAAATTTAAGCCCGCACGGCTCACTGACTACAACTCTATCTGTAGGTACTTGAGCCTGAACAAGATCACCAGCATTCTTGCAGACGCATTCTCAGGCCTGATCACCAGCATTCTTGCAGACGCATTCTCAGGCCTGACTGCGCTGCAGTACTTGTAAGCAAAGCAAAGATACATCACACACACACACACACACACACACACACACACACACACACACACACACACACACACACACACACACACACACAGCTCACTTGTTCGCGACTCGATCTGTAGAGCTCTGCTCAGCAACCTGATCACCAGCATTTCTGCCAACGCATTCACAGGCCTGACTGCGCTGACTGATCTGTAAGTAAGCCAAACCAAGCATAGCGGTCACACATAAACTCACCACTTCTACGACTTTGACCCTAGGAATCTGCACGACAACCAGCTGACCAGCATTCCTGCCTCTACATTCGCAAGCCTATCCGCATTGGGAACCTTGTAGGCAAGCAAAGACAAAAGAAGCTACACACAAATGGCTCACTGGCTTGCGACTTCATCTGCAGGAGTCTTGGCGCTGGCAACATCACAAGCATTTCCGCAAACGCATTCACTGGCCTCACCGCGCTGACTTACCTGTAAGCAAGCAAAGACACGAAGGACCACAGACATACGGCTCATTTGTTTGTGACTCCATCTGAAGGTCTTTGAAAGACAATAAGATCACAAGCATTTCTGCAAACGCATTCACGGGCCTTTCCGCGCTGAGTTCATTGTAAGGCGAGCAAAGACGCAAAGCACCACAGGCATACGCCTCACTCGTTTGCGACTTTGGTCTCTAGGGAACTGTCCGAGAACCAGATCACCAGCATTGTCGCAGACGCATTCACAGGCTTACCTGCGGTGACTTTCTTGTAAGGAAACAAAGACCCGCGGAATCGAACGCACAAACGACTCACTCGTTTGCGACTTTGTCTCTAGGGAACTGTCCGGAAACCAGATCACCACCATTTCTGCAAACGCATTCACAAGCCTGGCTGCGTTGATGGTTTTGTAAGCAAACGAAGCCAGGAGCAATCAAGCACAAACGGCTGAATCGTCTGCGACTTTTTTTGGTAGAGTCATGCCCAACAATCAGCTCACCGCCATTCCGGTCTCTGCTCTCGCAAGCCTGCCTTCGCTGATCTTCTTGTAAGCAAGCAAAGGCAGGACGGGTTTTCCCCACAAATGGCTCACTCGTTTGCGTAGATCCATGGCCAACAACCAGATCACCAGCATTTCCGCCTCTGCATTTCCTGGCTTGGCGTCGCTGAACTTTCTGTAAGCGCGCCAAGACATGAAGCATTACTTGCAAGCGGCTCACTCATTTACAATTCCATCTGTAGATATTTGCAGAATAATCGGATCACCAGCATTTCCGCCTCTGCATTTCCTGGCTTGACGTCGCTGACTACATTGCAAGTAGCAACTCTCATTGAACGTGCTTTGATGCTTTTCTCACTTCAAGCTACTGCTAGGGCTTTGAGCGGCAATCCCTTGATCACTTTGCCTCCTGGATTGTTCAAGGGCCTGCCAAATGGTGTGGGTTTGTCTCAGTCATTGCCATATCTGAGCCCCAACAACTTTACCTTTGGTGGGAACACTGTCGCTCCGCCCAGCACCTACGGCAACGCGTCCCAACCGTACAGTAAGTTCCGAGGTGACTGCAATCCTCCCATGTGATCATTTCACCGACATTTATTTGACAGAGTGTGATACAGCCTGTGCCACCTGCTATGCTGCTGGGTCCGCTGCGTGTTGCCCAGTCAACTGTCTGATCTGCTCATCATCCACTGTGTGCACTCAGTGCTATGACGGTTACGTGTTGCTGAGTGGACAATGCGCTTCGCTCGCTTCCATCTCTTCTGCATCGGCCGCATCCATCGCGTCCACCCACTCTGCCTCCGCTGCGTCAGTCGCTTCCGTCGCCACGGCATCCGCTGCGACTGCCTCGACCGCCTCTGCTTCAATTGCGTCTCTCGTGTCCGCCACATCTGCTCTGTCGGCGTCCGTTGCTTCCATTGCTACTGCATCCTCAGCATCGCAAGCGTCTGCATCTGGCGCCAGTGCTTCATCTGCATGGCAGACATCTGCTGCATCTGCTGCGTCCAATGCCCCAAACGAACCTAGCGATTCATCTTCTCTGCCTCTTATTCTCGGAGTCGTTATTGGAGTGCTGGCTCTCCTCTTGTTGATTGCGCTGTTTGTGCTGTTTCGTCGTCGTCGCTCACCAAAGGCATTGGCAACTACCAGCTCGGCCAACAAACTCCGCGAGCCGGAATCGAGCGGCACGGTGTCACAGTATGCAAACCCAACCTTTGCAGGAGTGTACGCGCCTCCTGGCAACCCTATCTTGTACGAAAATGTTGACACCAAGCCCCACCAGGCTCCTGTGGGTTCGGCGGAAGTGCTGTATACCGAAGCAGCAGTATCCGCACCATCCAGCGGTGTCCAGTACGCCACGCCTTCGTTGCCCAATCCCTCATCTGTGCGCGTGCCCGAGTCCTCGCCGACCGCTTACGCGACGGTAGCTGTTGCACCCTCCAAGCCGATCGGAAGCGTCGATTACGCGTCGATCGCAAATTAGCACCTTTTGCGTTGTTGGCGTGAGTTGGGCTGGCCTGCCAGTTGTCGATTCGTTGTTTTATTTTTTGGTTTTCTTCTGTGATTCTCCATCTTTTGTGCATGTTTCTCGTTTTGCTCCCTCGTTGCTTTCTTCAGTTCTGTCGGCGGCCCAATAAAGTTTCTGAGCTTACCGATGGAGCAACTGCCTCCGAGAGCCAGTCATTCCCTCGCTCTTCACTGCATTCATGCAGTCCACGATACTTCCGCACCCGTTCTAGCATGCTCCCTACTTCCAGGGTAAGTTCCGGGTCAGGTTGCAGTTGCGCGATCTTTCGAGAGGCATTCGATCTCGAAAAGCAGATGCTGTTTCGGCCTGAGGGTGTCTATCCCATCGAGAAAACTTGCAAACGCTACTTACTGTACAACATGTAAGAGGTTACTACCAATCCGCACGCATCGACACACACACCCACACACACAGCAGTAGCAGCAGCTCCAACGCAACGGTGCTGCCCAAAATCTGCGCATATCAAGAATCCTGATCGATCTGCCCTTATTTTCATCATCAAACGGTACAGTGCTTTCGCATTCATTCCAGCATGCTCTCTTGTAGTCTAATTTCCAAGTTGAGTTCCAGGTCTGTCGGTCAAAGATCGTTGGCTCTGAGCTTTTGCTTTGTTCCATTTCCAACAACAGCTTTGCTGTGCGTTTTTTTGTTTCATTGTCTGAGTCGTTCTTTTCTGAGTCGTTCTTTTCTGAGTAGTTTTTTTCAAATGTGTTTCTCCACTCTTCCTTTTGTTCCTTCACTTGATCAGCAACCACTTCAAGCAATGAGCACCAAAGCACGGCGTCGTTTGATGCGCGACTTTAAGCGGTACCCCCTTCTCTCCCTCTCTCCGTTCACCTTCCGTTCTCTCTCCCTTCTCTTCTTCCGTTCTCTCTCTCTCTCCGTTCATTCTCATCTTCATCCTCAATCGTCGCTCTCTTTCTTCAACTTTGTGACTTTTGTTCACTGCGTTGTTCGCTTTTTTTTTTTTTTTTTTATTGCTTTTTTTTTATTTTTTTATTTTTCATTTATGCTTTTTTCCATTGTCTTTCGTCATCTTTTTTTTTTTTTTTTTTTTTTCGTTTTCGTTTCTTTTTGTCTTCTTTCTTAAATCCACGACAACCACAACAACAACATGAAAACGCGGCGCAAAACGTTGAAGAGCGAAACTCACACGAAAGTCAACACAAAACGGAACGCAACGCAAAAACAGCGAACAACAAGCAAAAAAGCAACAAAAAGCAAAAAAGAACCTCTTTTTTTTTTTTTTTTTTTTTTTTTTTTCTTTTTTCTTTTTTCTTTTTTTTTTTTTTTTGCTGTCTGTCGCTTCAACGCTCGAGTTTCACTTTTAACATTACCAGCAATCATGATGATGATGAATGATGATGAATGATGATGATGATAATGATGATGAAGTGCTGTGAAGAACGGCAAACAACGGAGTGCGGCTCTGCTTCTCGCTGGACTACTATCGCGCTTTGCATTGCTCGTCTGTCTCACGATGGAAACCCCCCCCCTTCACTTTTGAATGTTGCTCTTTCAGCTCAACGTTCAATACCAGTACCCCTTCAATAAGCAGGAGAGAGGAGGACAAGTGGTGGCCGGCTTGCAGTCAATGTTGATCTGAAACGCTCACTTTGTTTTCCTCACTTGATGTCATTGCAGTCTGCAGGACGATCCGCCCGCAGGCGTCAGCGGTGCTCCCACAGATAACAACATTATGGTTTGGAACGCTGTCATCTTTGGGTAAGAATTTGACCAACAAGAAAAAAAAAGGGGGGGCGTCCAGCAGAGAAACCAAGCCATTCGGTTTTTACATGCTCACGTATGAACACTCTGTGCATCGGTCGCAGTCCGGAAGGCACGCCGTTTGAAGATGGAACATTCAAGCTCTCACTCGAATTCACGGAAAACTATCCAAACCGCCCACCAACCGTCAAGTTTGTCTCTCAAATGTTCCACCCGAACGGTAAAAAGCAGTCGTCGTCGCCGCCATTCGCTTCGATTCATGCGATAGTTGACTTTGTTTCTCCCTCTCTCTTTGCGCTCGTCTAGTTTACGCCGATGGTGGTATCTGCTTGGATATCTTGCAAAACCGCTGGAGTCCAACCTACGATGTTGCTGCAATCTTGACTTCTATTCAGGTATCTATTGTTTTATCGCTCTTTGCTTTGCATCAGCTCTTGTTGCACGAGAACTGTCTTTGTCTCACCTTGTTTCTCCTTCTTGCTTCTCAGTCCTTGTTGGATGAGCCAAACCCCAACAGTCCTGCCAACTCGGCAGCCGCCCAGCTCTACCAGGAGAACAAGCGCGAGTACGAAAAGAAGGTCAAAGCTATCGTTGAGGCCAGCTGGCTAGAATGATCTCCGTGACAGCGTTCATCGCGAGCAGCCTTCCGTGTTAGAAAAACCCAAAACGCCACCTAACGAAAACCAAAGACCAAAAACAAAAAACAAGCCAACACAAAATGTGCTTCACAAACTCCAGCATCCTTACCAGCAAAAAACCGCTCATCGCATCCATGCTCCCATTCACACTGTGATTCATGATTGAACGTGCCTTTGCGCTGACTGTGTTTCTGCTGTACTCGATTGCTGCTTTTGCACTATTGTACGAATTTGAGCCTACTTTTTTTCTTTTTCACTTTGTTTGTTGCCGTCTCACACAAGTTCCATCCACATTCATTCTCGATTAATCATTCCTCATTTATCATTGTTCAAAATGCACCAACTCTCAGTCTCGCAGCGCGTGGTTGACGCTCTGCTTCGAAACCGCGGCACAGACGCGTCGCTCTTCCGCGGTCTGCTCGTCTCGCCCGCCGCGACCGTTCTTCCTTCTGAATCGTCACCATCATCACCATCATTGACCACTGTGCTCGCTGCCCTGTGCACATCGCGCGGGGGTGCGCTGTCGTCCCGCGAGGTCGTCTCACTGCTTCCATCCGGTACCAAACCCTGATCCCCCTCCCCACTCATCCACGACTTGTCTGTACTCACACAGTCCATTTTTCTCTGTGTTTGTGGCAGGTCTCGTTGTTGGAGGCGCGTTTCTGACGAGCTCGGATCCCAAGCAGATTGCAAACGCAGCAGAAGATGCTCGCCAGGTGAGCCCCGCCTCCAGTATTCTCAGACAGAGCCAACAAAAACAACAAAAAGTATATATTTTTCATGATTTCTGAGACTCACTGGTTGAAGCGGGGTTTATGGAATTGGAATTCACAGGCACGGCGAGTGCAGGGCGGATTCAAGGGTGAAACTGCAGTGATTGTCGCGGTGGTCGAGGAGACGTCGTGCCAGTTCTACCGAGTGCTGGAGAATGGCGATGCTACCGTCATCTCGGATGTCCAGGTTGGACGCACGGCGGAGGACAAGTTTCGCCAAGATCACGCCCTTTTCCACATCCGGTTGCTCACGGACAAGTTTTACGTTCCTGCTGGTACACGTCCTTTTTTTTTGTTTGTTTGTTTGTTTTGGGATGAGTGCACGTTGACGGGAGCCCGAAGCGTGTGTTCTTGCTCACTCCATCCACGACTTTTTTTTTTTTTTTTTTTTTTTGACAACAGGGTCACTGGGCCTCGCTCAGTTGCACGCTCGTGTGCAAACCTTCCTCGCCTCGTTGCGCACTTCCATGATGCAATTGTCGTTTGCAGCGTCGTCCTCTCAACAAGGATCTCTGCTGGTTGCATCGGACACTCAAGGCAGTTTGCGGCAGGCTGTTCTCGATGAGACGCAACGCGTTACTGGCGCGGCTACTCCCCGCAAAGGCGGTCGCGCTCCCACTCACGCAGCTTTGCCCGAAAAGCTGAGTGTTCGTCTGTTGCGCCCATCAACCTTGACATCATCCGTGCCATTGGCTCCCATCCTGACCTGCGAACGCGAGAGTGGTATGCAAAGAGCATCGGGTTGAGTTTGTTTTTGTTTGTTTTGTTTTGCTTGTTTTGTTTGTTTTGTTTGTTTGTTTGAGAATACTCTCATTCATTGTTCAACGCGCAACTGCAGATAAGCCCCTTGCCATGTTCCAGCTTCCGGTTGAAGCGATCGCATACGTGCCATGGAACGAGAGTCCAGCGGCCACACAGCAGGCCGTTTTGGCAGCCATCACCTCTGCGCTGTACTCGTCTGTGGATGATCTCGTCATGCATGTATGCACCGCCGTCGTCTTGAGGATTGTCGCCACTCTCTTTTTGATTTTGCTTGAACTCACCCTGTCCTCGCTTTGGTGCACCTTGAATCAACGCAGCATGGAGCCAAAGCATCGGTTCCGTACCATTTTAAACTCGCCCAGTTCCCGTTTCTGGTTCGAGTCTGCTATCCCACTGCCAGCACACCTTTTCCCGGAGAGAGTCAAGACCACGAATCATACAGTAGGGCACAATCGTCGCTCGGCGAATTGCTCTTGTGACGCATTTGGTTTGTTCTGATTGTCGCCACTTGACCACAGAAACAACGCGGACCAAGTACCACAACGCGCTATTGCTTCCACTTGACCGACCACTGCTTCGGACCAACAACGCATTTGATCTGCAAACCTTCCGCACTTCTGTTCAATCCGGTAAGTTTTTTCTCTCTATGCTCCGAGCCGAATCTTGAAAACCAGTTAGTTGTGGTCTCTAATTGATGATGACGATGATGATGCCCGTCACCTTGAACATGCTAGATCGGTTGCTGAATGTCCACGAGCGACTCGGTCCTTCTGGAGTTGTTGGTGGGCGTCTTTCCCTTGTGGATGGCCCATACAGCTATTACCACTATACACAAGACCGTATGGATGATTCTGTACGTCTTACACCTGCTTTTGGGCGCAAACACAGCTTTCCATGTTCTGACATTCCATTTCTGTTCTGACGTTCCATTTCTTTCTTGACTTCAGGGCTGGGGCTGCGCATACCGATCCCTGCAAACGATTTGCTCGTGGCTGCGTCACAATGGTTACGCCACTCGTGCAGATATGACCCATCGCGAAATCCAAGAGTGCCTGGTGCAAGTTGGCGACAAGGACAAGTCGTTCATTGGCTCGACTCAGTGGATTGGATCGTTTGAACTCAGCATTTGCCTCGACCAATGCTACAATGTCAGTGAAGGCAGGCGTCGAAGGCCAGACGTGATGAGCAGCGTTGCTGACTCAACTTTTGTATTTGGCTTTGCGTGTTGGCAGATTACAAGCCGCATCATGAATCTGAACGCAGGGCGCGAGATGGCTGACAAAGCCCGAGAACTGGCAGCGCATTTTGAGACCCAGGGCTCGCCAGTGATGATTGGTAAGGGGGAAAAGTGATTGGGTGGATGCAAAAAAGAAAGGCGACCCAAAAAAAAAAACCACAAACCCGACTTGATCTCATTGCCTCCGCTCGCTCAACCGTCCGTGGTTCAATACTGTATCTTCATCACATAACAGGTGGCGGAGTTCTCGCACACACCATCCTTGGCGTTGATTTCAACGCGGAGACTGGCGATGTGAAATATTTGATTTTGGATCCGCACTACACTGGCATCGACGAACCCACTGCTGTGATTGAAAAGGCTGGTTGCGTGTGGAAGGGTCCTGACTTTTTCGTTCAGGATGCCATCTACAACATGTGCCTTCCCCAGCGTCCCGCGATGATTTGAAATCTTTCTTTTCTATTTTCATGTTGCTTCTTTTGGTCTTGTCTGGAACTTTTTGGGATGGCAAGTTGTAGAAATACAATCAACCCACCCCACATAGTGCATGCTATTGACATCTCGCTTTAGTGGCACGATTTGCCCAGTTTGCGCAATCGAGCATAAGTGTACGGGAGCGGCGCCACAAAGCCGGCACCTAATGCGACAGCGACAGAAAGCCACCTGTGTTGTGGCCCCCACCCCGACATCAGCAAAAACAAAAAATTCCCCACGTTCAAAATATCCCCCCAAAGTACGCAATGAGTGACATGAACACCGAACAATTACTGCACAACGGAGTGGAAATCTGCAGTTCCCGCAGGTCTTTCGTTTCACTCACCATTCGGGCCGGTCGAGGTGAACATGCCCACCCGTGAGATGCACATCCACAATATTCATGGCGGCCTCCATGACGAGCATGGAAATGAGGCTCATTCCGGCGGCGAGATTGGCGGCTTGGGACCAGCTGCTCACGGATTGGTTGCGTTTCAGCAGAATTGTCTCAGCGCCAAACGAGGTGAGCAATCCGGCGGCCATTGAGACCGCCATCACCAGCGGACTGCTCTCAATGTGCTGGGACTGCATGTAGAAGAGCGCAGACAGATCGCCCAGGCTGCAAAACACGAGGCAGCGGCTTGTATTGAGAGCGGCAGTGCGCCACGATGGGACGTGCGACCAGAATGACGTGGTCAGCATGGACGACGTTGTTGTTGTTGTTGTTGTTGTTGAGGCCACTCCAGACGATGACAGCGAAGGTGCATGCGAGTGCGACGGATTGAGGTGTGGCTGCATTGGCGGCACTGGCTGGGCGGAGTGCGCGGATTGTGCCGATTGCTGTGGAACGGATTCAGAATGACAGCACGCCTTTTTGGTCGAGTGCTTCGACTCGATCGCTGCCGTTCCCGACGCGCTTCGATGCGAGACTGCAAGGCAAAGTGACTTACGAACGTATGGCAAGCGGGATGCGTGCGGCTGGAGAGATGCGACGACGCGCGACAGAGTCATCCGCGGCCATTGACTTCCAATTCGGGTCAGGAGCATTGTGCCACAAAAGCCAAAATACTGAGACTGGCATGCAACGGAAATAGTCTCAGAGTACAACTGTACCGTGGAAAATCCATGCACACGACAGCACGCGATACATGTATCACTTAACCCCCGTCCCTCGCTTGAGTTACTGAACGATGAGACAAACTCAGATCAAGCTGGCGCGCACTCTTCGTTTTTGGTTGTTTTTGAGTTCACACAAGTCTGAGATGAAGGGGTTTGCCATCGTCGCCGTCGCAGTCGTGGTGCTCGCCGTCGCACTGCAGACCGTGGTGCTGCGGCCATCGCTGGGCCAGCAGGCAAGGAACGCGCTCCAGACGCTCAAGGAGCCCCCGCCAGAGCTCGCTGCGCCGGGCTGGGCGCTTCAAATTGCCGAGGCTGGACTGGCAGTGCTCGACCAGCTCGGGGTTGCCGTCAAGCCAGCGCCGCTGCGTGCGTTCGAGGCGCTCTTTGGCTTTGGCCTCACACAGGGCTTGGCTGCCCTGGCGCGGATGGAGGTGTTTGACGGGCTGGCCGAAGCCGCCGAGAACGGCACCACTTGTGAGGAATTGGTTGTGTTTATGCGCAAGCGTGATCGCGACCGCCGGCCGATTCCCATCCGACGCCTGCCAGTCGATCCTGAGCTCTTGTGCAGATTGCTGGACTTTGCGGCGGCAAACCAGTTTGTCAACAAGGACCAAGACACGGGCAGATTCTACTTGAATGAGTTCTCAGTGCTCTTCACGCAAGGCGCTGACAATCTGGCATCCGTCGCTCCGATGCTCTTCCACAATGCTGACGAGATCAATCTTGGCTGGACGCGCCTGCACGATGGCATTCGCGACAAGCTTTCTGCATTTGAGCTCGCGAATGGCGACGACGTCAGTTTTTGTAGTTTTTGTAGTTTTTGCAGTTTTTTTGGCCGTTTATCTTTTGGGCTGGTGTGCTCACAAGTTTGATCCATGCACTACTGGCGTGATGCTCTAGGTTTGGAGCTTTTACGACAAGAATCCCGAAAAGTCGGCGAATTTCAACCTTGCGATGCGCAGCATTTCTGCCAATTTTGCGCCGGCGTTGCTGCTCGGGTATGCAGACGACTTCAAGGAGTTTGTACGCCAGTACAAGCGGCCGCTGCACCTGTGTGATGTTGGTATGTCACGACCGACGCAAGAAAGGGGCCCCCATGAATCCTGAACGAGCATTTGATGGTATTGCAACTCTTTGTCTGATTTTTTTGTCGTTTGGTTTTTTGGCGATTCCGCTTGGCAGGTGGAGGCATTGGTTCGGTTGCTGCGGGTATTCTTTCCGATTTCCCGAACGCCACTGCGACCGTTATCGATATGGCCCACATGGAGACTCAAGCAAAGTGAGGGGGTTTTGTTTTTTTTGCGCTGACAACCGCCGCTCGTTCTTGATGAGCTGCTAATGCTTGGATGCTATTTTGCTCGTTTGCAGCGAATACTTTGAGCAAGTTCATCTGCAAGACCGCATCAAGTTTGTGCCTGGAAACTTTTTCCAGCCCCTTGCTGTCGAGTGCGACTACTACCTGCTCAAACAGTATGGTCGTCGTTCGTGTATTGGCTTTTTGGGAGATTGAACCGCACATGCAGCTCAACGGCTCTATCTTTAATCTATTTTCTTTTGATCTGTTTCTCGTAGCATCATCCATGATTGGAATGACACTTCGTCGCTGGACATTTTGAAGGCCGTGCGGGCAAACATGCCGTCACATTCCAAGCTCCTGCTTGTGGAGACCGTGATGGAAACGCGCAATCCCTACTTTGAGCGTCTGAAGCGCTTCGTGGACATGCAAATGCTGGTCGTCTTCCGAGACGCCAAGGAACGCACTCAGCACGAGTTTAACGCCCTGCTCGAGTTTTCTCGGTTCCAGATGAAGCGACGCATTCCCTTGCGTGGACTGTTTGACATTGTCGAGGCCATCCCTGTGGAGACCAGTGGCAACCAACAATCGTAGTCACTTTCGACCAACTCGGTGTGAAAATGCGAGATGTGCTTTTTGATCCAATTTCGTTCGAGCTTGGAGGGCTTATCTGTGTGTTTCCTTTGAGCTGCAAATGAAGAAATGTTCGATCGACCTACTAGTACATCAAGCGGATGAGATAGCCAATCGCAAAACAGTCTGAACATGAATCCAATAATTCCGACTTTGACAATCCACTTCAAGTCAATGCTCGGCGCTTTGTGATCAGAGCAGGCAGGCCGACGGCGACAACGGCGTCGTTACAATGACTCGCGCTTTCCGCGCTTCAATGCGAGGAACTGCCGTCAGCTGCTCATCCGTCAGTGCTTGCTTCGTGATGACCAGGGTCGCCCCAACTGGACTTTCGTCGTGAACCACTCGCTTTGGCACGCCGTCCTGAACGACAATCTGCGGGAACTCGTCCTCCAAGTCCTGCAGGAACTTTGCCCGGCAGCCGTCGCAACTCATGCTGGCAACGAGCACTTGCGCAAAGCAGGCGGCTGGCAGCGCTGCTGCGTTGTGCGCTTCGTCCGATGGATGCGCCAACGACCTCGCAGCACTCGTCCAACTTGTTCCGCGAAGACAAAGGGCCGTCGATAAGCAGCAAGCAAGGGCGATCAGAATCAAGACAGTCACGCGAGCAACGGCAGCCTGGCGTGGCAGACTTTTCGCCTGACGTGGCAAGTCGGCAGTTTCCTTCTTCTCAGCCACTTGGACCACTTGGACGTGAGGTGCCACGGAGGTCATGATCGACAGCATCCCAGCAAGAGCCAGCAGAGCAGAATCCACCATAAGAGCCGCAAAGTGCATTTCGCCTTGGATTGATGCCGCAGACGTGGGAACGACCAAATAGGTAAATTCGGGCGCGTAGGCGAGCGCGAGCATGCCAGCTGCCCGAATAACCGCACCAGGTCGCACGGTCGGTGCCTTGGAGGCCAGTAAATACAGAGCAATGACATGAGTCAGCACCAGCGGAAGCGTGCGGTACAAAATGAGGTCGGCCAAGCCCGCACAGCCAAACCCGGCAAGCGTTAAGAGCAACTGCACCGCGCAGCATCCACCGCCAAACAGAGCGGCAGTAATTCCCGGCAGATCAAGATAGCCCATTCTTTTGCCTTTGGTTTGAACGATGAATGGGGATGGCGACCTGTCAGCAAAGAAAACTAAAAAAAGTGAAGACTGCGCACTCCAAATTGGGGGACAGAATTTGCTTCAACATCAGTTCACAAGCAGTGCATGCAAGCAGTAGGAAAAGTATATGATATTTGTACAAGTGGAAAAAGTGATAGTACAGTGGAACAGAATCCAGTTTACGCTGCTCCGATTTGCATTGCAGGTCACATTCAACCCCCAGCGGTCATTTGATGCTCGTCAACGCTTGTTCGCCGTGCCCGTCCAATCACACATGGGAATTCAAAGAATGGTAGCTCTCCTGTCTCCATCGTGTCCGAGTGAAAGTTGGTCTTGGCCGGCGCGAATCAAGTTGCAATCGTTCAACAAACAAAACCGGCTTGCTCGCATGTGCAGCTCTTGTCAAACAGCGAACAAAGGCCGAGCAAGCGAGTAAACTCGTCAGCCGGTTGCTCACAAAACCGTGAGCATCCACAGGTGTCGGTGCAGCATGATTTTGTGTGAAGCGATGTGGATCCTGGTCTTATTGGAGCCGCAACAGCCACCTTTCGCTTCTACCGTTGAATTGGTGGATTCAATAGACGTGGCATTGGCTGCGCATTCTCCGACTTCGTCTTGGGTCACTATGGGCACTATGGGCACTATGGGCGCAACGGGCATGGGCGTCGGAGTTGGCGCCGAGCTGGCGCAACAGCTCTGCACCTCCTGACTCGGCGCTGCGTCTGCCATATCTTGAATCTCGTTCATGAGAGGCCGCCCGACAATGTCCTGCAGCGCGTCCGCCAGTACGACGTGGCCGTGCGCTCGCGCCGTCTCAATCGGGGACAGCGACCTGTCATCAGTGGCCAGTATCAGGTCTTCCGGCGGCTGCTGTGCCTCGCGCGCCGCAGTCAGCAGCAGCAAAGCCAGCGTCGCCCGACCTTCCTTGGCTGCAAGATGGAGCGGCGTGCGGCCAACCTCGTCGCGGGAGTCCAGCGGCACGCGGTGTCGCTTGAGCAGCAGCCGCGCGGTCGCCTCGTCGCCCACTGCCGCGCACCAATGCAGCGGCTGCCAGCCACGCAAGTCGGGCTCGCGGGCCAGTAACGGCAGTCTTGACAGCAGCAGCTGGGCCGCGTGCGCTCGGCCGTACTGGATGCTCTTGATGAGCAGCGACGCGCCGTAATTCTCAGCCTCTGATTCTCGCTCAGAAGCTGTCAAAGTCGCACTTTCGCCTTGCTGAAGCAGCGCGGAAAGCGTCGCCGGATTATCATCGAAAATGGCGTCGAGCAGTGACATTCGGTCACTGGCAACGTCCATCGCTGCCAGAATGAATGGGAAAAGGTTCAAAGGTTCAATGGGGTGGACTGTGAGTGTTTGTTGAAAGGAAGGGGGGAAAAAACCTAAATAGAATGACTGAGCAAATTCATAAAGTCTAGGAAGAGATAGATTAGAGCTTTTGACGCTTGTGTTATTATTGTCGAGACACCCAAACATCCAAACATGTGAATGGCAATTTACATCTTGCCGACAACATCCATGCCGAGAATCGAAAGACCCTGCTTCAGCACGAGGGACGCGGCCTCGCAGAGCGCCAGACGCGGGTAGTGGATGGACTTGATGGTCTTGGTGCCGGTGGCCTTGTCGACGTCGTGCTCAATGATGCGCAGCTTCTCGTAGAAGGTCGAGTAGAGCTGGCAGATTTCGTAGAGGAAGCTGCCGAGAGTGTGGGGCATGAGATCGTCGGTGATGCGGTTGAGGATTTCGGGGAAGCGGATGAGCGCGCGAGCGAGGGCGAGCTCGGGGCCTTCGGTGAACTCGCAGGGGTGCTTGGCAATCTCCTTGGACACGTCGATGCCGGCGTTGCGGGCAATCGACGACATGCGAGTGTAGGCGTACAGCAGGTAAGGAGCAGTGTTGCCGACAAGCTTGAGCATGCGGTCGAACGAGAAGGTGTAGTCGCTGGTGCGCGAGGTCGACAAATCGGCATACTTGACGGCGCCATAAGAAACAGCGTCCAAAGCAGCGGCATACTCCTCGGGCTGAAGGTCTCCACCGCGCTTGGAGTCGAGCACAACCTTGGCGCGCTCGACAGCCTCGTCGAGAAGATCGACGAGACGCACCGTGTCGCCCGAGCGGGTCTTGAACTTTTTGCCGTCTTCGCCGAGAACAAGACCAAAGGCGACGTGATCGACACGGACCTTGGCGGGGTCGAGCCAGCCGACGTGCTTGGCGGCGGAGAAGACAGTCTCGAGGTGCAGCGACTGGCCCACGTCGACCACATAGATAATCCAGTCGGCGTGCTCCTCCTCGATGCGGTACTTGATGGCAGCGAGGTCGGAAGTGTCGTACGTGTAGCCACCGTCGGACTTTTCGACGGTGAGGGGAACGGCCTGGTCGGGGACGAACATGATCTTGCGGCCGTCCTCGACCTGGACAAAGCCGCGCTTTTCGAGATCGGCCACCACGCTGGGCATCATGGGCTGGTAGAAGGACTCGCCCTTCTCCTTGATGGTCACGTGCAGACGCTTGTAGATGAGCTCAAACTCGCGGCGGGACTCGTCGCAGATGAGCTTCCAGGCGTGGCGCACATCGGCATCGGTGCCGGCTTGCAGCTTGACGACCTCGGTGTAGGCGCGCTTCTTGAACTCCTCGTCGGCATCAAAGCGCTTCTTGGAGGCCTTGTAGAAGGCCTGGAGGTCGCCGATCGGGGGAGACTCGTTGCGGAAGTTGGGGAACTCGTCCTTGAGGTGGGCAATGAGCATGCCAAACTGCGTGCCCCAGTCACCGACGTGGTTGACGCGGAGGACTTCAAAGCCGCGGTACTCGAGCAGGCGGCACAGCGACTCGCCAATGATGGTGGAGCGGAGGTGGCCGACGTGCATCTCCTTGGCAATGTTGGGCGACGAAAAGTCGATAATGACACGCTTCTTCTTCTCCTGCTTGGGCGGGAGGACGCCGTGCACGACAATGTTGGTGAGAATGGTGGCAAGCAGCTTGGCGGGCACCACGACGGTGATAAAGCCACGCTCGTCGACCTCGAAGTGCGACGACTCGAGGAGGGTCGACTTGGGCAGGTTCTTGTGGATGGCAGAGGCAATGTCGTGGGCGGTCTTGTACGGGAAGCCGAGCCCGTCGATGCGCTTGAGCAGGGTCAGCGCGGCGGCAGACTTGTAGCTCACGTTCGAGCCGACAAGCATAGCGTTGGCAAAGCCCTTGCCCGGAAACGTTGCCTCGATGCCCATCTCGAGCATGTTGCGGACGTGATCAAACAGCGCGACCATGCGGCCCTCCGACAGGTCCACAGGCTGGTACGTAGGCACTGGAGCAGGCTGGAAGGCGGGCTGCGATGGCTTGTCGGCCTTCTTCTTGGCAGCAGGGGCAGCAGCAGCAGCGTCCTTGGCGGCGGGTTCCTTGCCCTTTGCGCCCTTTGCGGCGGCAGCGGGTGCAGCAGCAGCACCAGTAGCAGCAGCAGCACCAGCACCAGAGGCCTTCTCCTCTGCAATGGAGCGGTTGAGGATGGCGAGCTGGTACTTGAGGCGCTCGTTCTCAGCGACGAGCTTCTCCATGGCCGAGTCGCCATCGCTCTCGGGCTGGGCAGTCGCAGTCGTCGCCTGAGTGCTCGGCGCAGCAGCAGTCTGCTTGTTGGTGCCAGCGACCAGCGCTTGGAGTGACGCAACGCGGGATACGAGTTGCGCGACCTGCTTTTCCTGATGATGCAGCAGCCAAGCGAGCGAACGCAGCCAGAACGTCAGCCAACAACAAAAGCCAAAAAGTCATTACAATGCGGTTGATGTTGTTGTTGTTGTTGATGATGTTGTTGTCATGGATTTGCACGCAAATAAGAACGAGTTGAAAGAAAGAAGAAAAAAAAAGATCTGCAAAAAAAAAAAAAAAAAAATTCGTGTTTCATGCTTTTGTTCACACGTGGATTGAAAAAAACCGCGAAAATCTGAGAAAGTTTGAGGGGAAAATGGATTTTGTTTGTTTGTTTGTTGTATTTTTAAGAACGAGTTGATTTTGGGAAGGAAATGGTGAGGAGAAAGTGTTGTTGAATTTGTACCTGCTGCTCGAGGTGAGCGAGTTCGTTGGAAGACATTTTGGGAAGAAAGAAAGAAAGAGTGAAGTGCATCGAAAGAGGAAACAACTCAGAAACAAAACACAAAACACAAAACACAAAACACAAAAAACACACACAAAAAAACGCATGGAAAAGAGTGAGACAGAAAGAAAAAGAAACAGCGAGACAAAAAGGCAAATTGCGGATGAAAACAAAGAAACGGAAGAGAAATCGCAAGCCGTTTGGGCTTTTCATCGCTCGGAAGAACTCTTTGAGCGTCGCTCTTCACGACCACCGTCTTCTGCAGAATCGTGCCTGGTAGAGTTCAAACAAGCGCCAAACAGCACAGAGTGAGACGCTGCTGCAAAAAGCAAAAACCAACATCTCCAGCACGCAAATTGGATGCTTACTTTTTCGACCGACTGCGACCGTCTTTGCTGGAACTCGAGGCAGACTCGCTGTTGCTACGCTCCTTGCGCTCCTTGTCGCGAGACCGATCGTCGTCCTTGTCTTTGCCGTTTCTGGATTCCTTGCCGCTGTCTTTGCTGTCGTTGCCGTCTTTGCTGCTGCTTTTGTCTCTGCCGCTCTCTTTGCCAGCATCCTTGCTGCGTGATGACGAGGATGAAGAGGAGGAGGACGGTTGATCGCGCTCGCCGTCCTTGCTGCTGCGCGAGCGAGATGCCGACGAGCCTGCAGCTTCTTGCTCGTCTTGACGGGTTCGTTTGACGTCGCCGCGCTCGTTGGAATCCTCGCTCGAGCGCTTGGAGCGACTCGAGGTCTTGCTTGCGTCAGCAGCATCAGCAGCGACTGCCGTTGGTGTTGTTGTTGTTGTTGTTGCAGTTGCGGGCGTACCAAACTTTTTCGCTCGATCGGCCGCAGCCGTCTTGCTGTCAGTGCTCGTTTTGAGATCCACCATGCGACGAGCGCTGGGCTGTGGTTTGTCTACAATATCGAATCATTCATGAAGCGCCAACAGTGAGCCAAACGAAGAATGGAGATAGATCTGGACCCAAAACTGCATTCACGGTGCTTACCAATCACCATCGGAGACGACGTGGCGGGCGCCGATGATGTCACGTGCGGCTGCGCGACAGGCGAGCCGACTGCGCTCGATGGTTCGGACCGAGACGAAGCTGCTACTCGCGCGCCCGCCGACACCAATCCTCCTGACAGAGCCGAAGATGTCGCAGATCCACCGCTGGAGGATTTGCTGCGAGTGGGGCTCGGCGAGCGTGCAGCGCGGCTTGTGGTCGGCTCGCGAGACTCGTCACGACGCACCCGCGACGAATCCCTGGCTTCGCGCCCATCCCGGCCATCTCGCGTGTCGCGGGAATCGCGATTTTCTCGAGAGTCGCGTGAGACAGAACCGTCGTGGTCTCGTGCCCGAGGCTCGCGACTGGAGCTGTGGTCACGGTCCCGGCTGTGTGAGTCGTCGCGGGCCCGAGGCTCTCGACTGGGCTCGCGGTGGTCTCGACTTGCATCGCGCGGGTCGCGACTCGAGTCGCGATGGCCCGTTGCGTGTTCTCGCGACTCACGGTTTCCCTCACGACTGGACTCGCGGCCGCCAGAACTTGATTCCAAACGCTCTTTTGAAGAGGAGCTGGTGCCCGCAGTGGCGCTGGCAGACGAATCGGCCGCAGCCGAAGTCGTGGATGGAGCAGATGCTGGCGCGGCTGGCTCGTCGATGGCCATCGGTTTGACATCGCCACCAAGGTTGACGGACGCGATTGATTTCTACAGATGCAGGCAACGTGTGAGGAAACAGAGGCAAACTGCGAAAAAAAAGAGAGACCGGCGAAGGGTGGTTGACGTACGTTGCGCTCTTCAGGGAAATGGACGCTCTTGATTCGCACAAGTTGAACCATATACCTGCAAGCGAAAAACGAGCATGCAACGGCAACGGTTAGCCTTTTCGGTCTGAAATCGAAATCGTGAACATCAGCCAAATCAACACTTTACGTTGTAGCAAGAGTCTTGACGTCTTGCCGCTCATCCGCCATCAGCTTGGCAACTTGACTTTCGATTGCAAGGACAAGGGGTCGATGCATCGGGAAGACCTCCGACAAGCGATGCAAAATCATGAGACTGTTGCGGATGTGCACAAAGTCGGACGAGCCCAAGCAGTGCGTGAAGGCCTGTCAAAATGAATGACAAGAGCGGAGGCATGAGATGATGTGCAGGTAAGTTCTTTCAGAAAAACAAACAATGATCGTTCAAACGTGCGAATGACTCACATCGGCGAGTCGGGTGGTCCAAATCTTGGCAAGCGAACGGAACATGTCGTATTCGATGAGAGTGGGCGCCGGTGGGGCAGGCGCTGGTACTGCTCCGTCCGATGATTCTTGGGACGTGGAAGCAGCGGGAGGCGCGTCCGCTGGCTTTGACTCGGCTGCGGCTGGTGGCGCTTTGCCGTCCTTGGGAGCCTTGCGAGTGTACAAGAATCCTGGCACGCGGCACTCCTGAAAAAGCCAGATGTTATCACGGATGGTTCACGGATGGTTCACGGATGGTTCACGGATGGTTCACGGATGGTTCACGAATGGTTTGAAAGTCAGAACCGGCTTTCTTTTTTTTCGTTTCAGCACGACAGGTACTATCCGAGCCACTTACAGCTTCAAACAGCTTTGAAGAATTGGCCCAACGGGTGTACAGTTTGAGCGTCTCCAATAAAAAGTAGCCTGTAAAGACAGAAGTGAGAATGTTCGTTGGTTGAAACGCATTTTCCGATCGTCGCGTTGTTGCGTTCCCCTACCATAGCACTGTGCTTCACTTTCCGAGCACATGGTGATGGTGCAGAATGTATCCTTCATGATCTGTGTGGGGAATGGTTTGAAATGAGATCAAATCTGGAACTTGTCGGACAACTGCGACTCCATTCCTTTACCTGATCAAACATTAACAAGCTCGAGCAGCGTGGTGTTGACAGAGAATGCAGCAAATGCATGAACTTGACGCAGTAGACAGCATCAGGCACACTGTGCATCAGCCGAGGGAAGATGCAAGTTTGCATCAACTCTTGCGTGCTCTGAACGAGTTTGTTGGCTGTCATTGAAAAACCACAGGCAAACCCGTCAGACTTGGCCAAAACAGCAAAAAAAAAACCTAGCACCAATAAGCAGTAGCCAAAACCAAAAGAATCATCACTTACACCCAACCTGAGGGAACCAATTGTCCTTTTCTTGCTGGAGCTTTTCCAGTACAGCGGCCTTGTTTGCTTCTTGGTGTTTTCGTTCTTCTTGCAATCCTCGAATCACCGTTTGCAGGCGCTCACGCTCGATGCGACGTTTGCTTTGGCTCTGTGAAAAGATGTCAAAAGTGAGAGGCGCGAGCCAACAGACAGAAAACAAATGGTCCTGCAAAAAACGTTGAAAACAGCTCTACCATTGTCTCATCGCGATTCGCTTCCAGAGCGGCCAGAAGCGCCTTTTGCGTTTGCAATTCTTGATCATAGCGGTCACCGGGGACGAAAATGTCCGACAGTGAAAGGGACCAGAAAATAGAGACCAAGTTGAGACTGAAGCAAGCAGCACCAAAGTGAGAGAAGATCGTTTTTAAACGGTGCGGCAAAAGAGTAAAGCAAGCTTGTTCGGTACCTGATGTCTTTCAACGGTCGAATCGAAGTGGACGCCACAAGTTGCTGCTTCAACGGCTCCATTGCGAGATCAAAGGCATCTCCAAAGCTCTGAACATTCAGAAGCAAGGTCGTGAATTTTGAGGGGAGGGGGAATTCAACATCATAAACATGACAACTGTCAACTGTGCTTCTACTTACAACCCCGCGGGAATTGGCCACCCGCACGGAATGGTGGAAGGAAGGGCGCCACAAGTGCATCGTCGTCTCCAGATCGAGATAGTAGACGTCCATCAGATCGCGCATGGATGGAAGCAGCTTTGCATACCCATCCTTGGTCAATGTCATAACGAGGAATTCAGAGTACTGAAGCAGCACGCCATGACACTGTAAAAATGCGAAAAGATCAAAGAAAGCGATCCAAAACCAAACAAAAAAAGTGAGGAGAAAATGGTCATCGAAAAGTTGCAGCGACAGCACGTTTTGCGCACCTGGTCAAACAGGTCTCCGAGAAGTTTGGTATGGCTTGTGTGTTGGTCGGAAAACACGACGGCGTGCTTTTGCTGAGCAATCAACAGCAACAATGGCATGGCCAAGTTGGAGCTGATCAGAGCCTGAAGCAAGCGAGCAGGTGTGCGCTTCAGGTTTCGCGATTGAGAAAAGCTTCCACCCTAATAAAACGGAAGAACAGCCAGTTTAGTGGACGAGGGACTCAAGAAATGAGTGGTTGACCAGATGCAAATCCGCCTGCAGCACAAAAAAAAAAGCCTTGTAGACTCTACCTCGCTTCGAAGCAAATCACCGCCAGCAAGCGCTTGGATTTGCGACTCGGAAGGCTGCACAGTCACCTCAATGCCCGCCATCTTGGTCACGAGCTCTTTGACGATGAGCAGATCAACTGTCTGGCCTGCGCGAAGCTGTTTTGTCACAAACTGGAGCAACGGGACAATATCAACCGTGTAGCGCTTGACAACGTGAGCGGCAAACATGGCGAGGCCGCTAAGCCAGCCAGAGACGTTGCGGCCGTCCGCCTTGACACGCTCCTTGCGCGGATCAACAAGCGCCTCCAGGATGCAATAAATCAGCATGTCGTAGTCCATGCTGGTCAAGTACTTGAGCGCCTCGACAATCGGCATGACGAAATTGTCGTACACCTGCACCTTGTTGATGAGCTCGACAAACACAACCGAAGGGTTTGCGTGGCACAGTTTACTGATTTGTCGCCCGGATTGCTTAAAGTTGGTTGTTGAAAGGCGTCTGTAAGAAGAAAAAAAGAAGGCAAGTCCGAGCACTGGTAAGCATTGGTTCGCATTGCAAACGCGCGACCAAAAAGAACAATGTCGACGCACGCATCAGCTTACCGAAGTGAATAACGCGTCTGGTGTGCCACAGAGGCCTTCTGTACAATAAGCTCGGGGAATCGCGAGTAGATGTGATTCTTCCAGGTGCCATACAGTTGGAACCTGGAGCATTTCAACAGAAGAGAGAAGATGAGTTTGCAAAAATCTCGTGACGGCAATCCACCAACATCCGCAAATCGAGCAAAGCCTGACCGTTGCGGGTACGAAAAGCCCTTGACGGTTTCCCAAATCTCATCATTCAGAGGCGCGTTGCAAGACACGAGGCTGGCCGCAGGCAGGAGCACGAGCTCGAGCAGTTGCTCGATATCCGCAGTGTACTTGGCGCGGTCCGTTTGGGCCAGATACTTGACGATACGAGCAAGCTTGGTCGTCAAAACAATATCGTGGCTAACGTACGGTCCAAGCTTGAGCGCGAGCGGGAAGGCGATGGCAAACACTTGCTCCAAGCTTTGGCAAAGGAATTCACTGGCAACTTGAAAGTCGACATTTGTCGAACGGCGAATCCGATCGGGGCGAGCTCCTGCTGGGATGCAATGGCTGTTTCAAAGCAAGGATGCCAAACAAGTTCAAGTCAGTCATCATCCGAAGAATCGAAAGAAAAAAGTCAACAGAAATCATCAATCCGTTACCGCAGATAGAAGGGCTCGATGCATTGCAACAGCAGGCCACACATCGCTTTGGCGATCGGAGCATGGGTGAGAGCCGTAAACTCGGGGAAACGTGCAAGCAGTGCCTCGGCGGTTGGCCAATCACGAACTGTCAGAACAGCTTGAATCAGGAGCAGCTTGAGTGGCAAGCGTTCCTCGGCGGGTGGTGCTGCTGGCGCGGCGGTGGTGGTGGCGGCAGCAGCCGTGGATGCAGTCGCAGTTGCGCTCGTAGAAGCGGGCGCGGAGGACGGTGCGACAGTGCCGGGCGCGGTGCCAAGAATGCCTGGGGTTGGAAGCAGCGATCCTGCCCGAGAAGCACTGGGTGCGGCTGACGGTGTTGCTGCCAACGCGGGAACTGCAGGGGCGGCACTAGCTCCTGTCGGAGCAGCTGCTGCAGCAGTCGGCGGACCCTGAAATCCAAAACCGAGACAAGTAAAGTGAGAGGTGTGGATGGGGTCGCACGCCCACGCCCAATGTCCTTGCACACTTACACCTCCAAGATTCACCATGGTAAACTGTTTTGCAGTGACCAGAGCCTGGGCGAGTTTGTTCTTGAACAAGGGTTGGAGCTCGGCGTCGTCGGGTGACAACTGCAAAGAAGATGTGAACAAAGTGAGCGCCGTCGCACAATGAAGAGAGGGTGGCCTATGGACGTCTTAAAGCGGAGGGGGGCCTTACATGCGGATATAGATCAGCGAGACTAATCAAATTGCCTCGCAAAAGGCACGCGGCCACCAAGCACAAATTGGCGGCATTCTGCTCGGGGTGTTTCTGTTTCAATGATGCGATGAGTAACGGCATCGGTAGCGCACAAAACACAACAACAACGAGGGCTCTCACCTGTTTGTGGTGGAAGCGAAACCCGAGAATGCTGCACAGCGACTCGTTTCGGAACGAAAGGGACCGAATCAAGGCCACGAAAAAGGCGTGGCGACTGGGCTCGTTCTCAAAGCAGTTCAGAATAATGTCCATGACACGGTTTGGATCCAAATCGAAAAAGCCTACCAGCGGGTTGCAGAGTGAGGGCGTGGAGGCTCAGCGATCAGAAATGAACGGCAAAAAAACAGGCTTACCAATTAAGGACTGGACGTGACGAGAAACAGTGTGGCAAACAGCTACAGAAAGGGATTCTTGCGACAGCTCGCTGATCAGCTTGGCGTAGCCCTCGCTTTCTTCGCGGAACAGGTTGAACTTTTGCTGCTTGTAACTGCAGCACAAAAAAATCGATATCAGCTGTTCTTCTCGCTGAAGGGCGTTGCAAACCAGCCCATGTTCACATACAAGAGTTTGGTGCGCATGCGTGTTACTGTTGTTTTGAACGTGGCCGCATCGCGGGTGATGGAGACTGCAGCAAGCGTTGCCGCTTCCAATCGCTCCTTGAAGGCGTCTTCCGTGACGAGCTTTTCGCGCTGCGAGAGAGAAACAGTTGGTCAGGAGAAACAGTTGGTCAGGAGAAACAGTTGGTCAGGAAAGAGTACGCACACGAGCAAACCCACAACATGAAAATGTACTCGTACGATCAGAAGCAGGACGAGCTGGAACAAGCGGTCGCGTGCAGGGTCTTGTGCAGGCAGTCCCGAGATTTCCAGTTCTAAAAGCATCGTCGAGGGGAAGGTGATCACCAACAACAATACGAATAGGTGAGCTGAAGATGACCTTGACGAAGGCGGTTGTAGAGCAATCAAACCTTACCAAGCAACGCGACAAGTTCGGCCAACAGGTACTGGAGTTCCGGCGACTGTGTCACCTGTGATAGACGTGCCCCAAAATCACGAAGCGACGTTAGATGCTCTGTTGATTCAACACCACACTGGACACACTTGTTTCGCATTGCCAAACCTCGTCGGGAGTGCTGCGAACAAAGTGAACAAGTGTTGCATGCGATGGCACTTGACCGGCGACGAACAGCACCATGGCATCGTAAAAGAGCTCTCTCAGCTCTGCGTTTCACCATTTTCAATGCAAGATACATTCGAGTGAGCAAGGGGGGGAGCCTGTCATAGATACCTCAGTGCGAATCGCAGAGATCTCGCGTGATTACCATGAAGCGATCCGTCTGAAACGGCGTCTTTGGACGTGTCCATCGGAATGACAGCTGAGCTCTCACTCTCTGCTGACCCTGCAGCATTGCCATTGGCGCGCTCGTGGCTTGCTCCAGGATGGCCGGCGGCAGTGAAGGCGAGCGCTCGAACGGCGCGCATCGACGCCTCGGCCAGCAGATCAGCCCTGGAAACCACACACACACACACATACACACAAGTGGAAGACATGTAAGATCAAGTGAGCAATAGTGAGAGACAAGCTCAAGCGAAGCGAGCGCGGGAGCCAAGCCAGCTCCATTGCGATGGGAGTTGAAGCTGAGCTGCTGCTTACCCGCGGCCAGTCGCCGGTTGGACATCGAATGCATTCACGTCAGCAGCAGTCAAAGCGATCGGCGTGCATTGAAACGCAGACGCCACGGCGATCGCGGACGGTGCTGCTGCAGCCATTTCGTCGCAATGAGGTTTCAATAGAAGAAAGGACTGACGTTTGCCCAGTGAGTTCCCCCCGCATAGCATTGAATTAGGTTGAGTTCTAGCAGTTGAATGTGAGTTTTTGGTTTCAGAGATCGTTGATGATTGAAGCGTCGTCCGCGCGATCCAGAGTTGAGTTCCAGCGAGATTGAGATTTTCCAATTGCACCGTACTCTTGTTCCTCTTCCCTCCACTCTTCCCCGAGTGTTTTATTCACTTTTTCATCTTCCTATTGTATTTTGATCAACCCCCTTTTCTAAGCAGCTCAGTCGCTCGCATCTCCGAGTCGCATCATCGAAACTCCCTTTTTCTTTGCTCTTTTCTCTCTCTCTCTCGTCCTCCATCTCTCTCGCTTTCCAGTCCCCCAGTTGAACACACAAACACACACATTCACAGCAACATGAGCAGCGAAGACGCAGCATCGTCGGCAGGCGGCGAAGGCGAAGGCGAGGAGCTCTCGTCCCAGCTCAAGGAAGGCCAGAAGAAGAACAGGTAAAAAAAAAAAAAAAAACTCAATGCAAATCTCATACAAAAAAAAAAAATCATAAAAGAAAAAGAAAAAAAAAAACTCAATGCAAATCCCATACAAAAAACATCGTAAAATAATGAAAAATAAAAAATATTTGGGC
Source organism: Capsaspora owczarzaki ATCC 30864 (assembly GCF_000151315.2). NCBI lineage: Eukaryota > Filasterea > Ministeriida > Capsasporidae > Capsaspora > Capsaspora owczarzaki. The sequence continues at coordinate 331,831 of NW_011887305.1, read as the reverse complement.
GCGAATTTTTTCATGTATTGGCAAACGATTGCTTTTGTGCGCTGCGTTTCCAGCGGTTGAGCGAGACGGCCGATTTGGGGTCTGCGTTGGACTCTTGAGTGTGTGTGTGATGTGGCGCGAGATCATCTTCGCGGTCGTCTTGTCTCCATTGCTGATCGCACAGCAAGAAGAAACCAAAAAAAAAAAAAAAAAAAAAAAAAAAAAAAGGCCATTTTGTTGGCATTGTGATCGTTTCCGTCCGTCCGCGATTGAAGGCCTGTTCACGAAGCTGCTTGTTTGAGATGCGTTGCACTTTCGATTGAATCGGTCGCCGCGTCGTCCCAACTTGAACCAAAGCACACTGAAAAATCCATACAAAAATCCAGAAAAAAAAAAACATTCTTTTCCAATCGTTTTGTTTCTTTTCGCCCTTTTGGTTCGAGTCTGTGAGCGTGAGAGTGGGGCGCGACTTGACTTCACCCCCCCCCCCGCGCACAGTGACGGTGATGGTCGTCATGATGCAATGCCAAAGGCGTTTTCGTCCTTCCATTCGCAGGCGCTGCAGCAGTTTGTCTCGCGCTTCGATGACCGATCAAAAAAAAAAAGACCATCAATCAAAAACCGCTGCTGGAAAAAAAAAAAAAAAAAAAAAAAAAAAAAAACTTTCTTCTTTTTTGCTTTCAATTCTTCTTCTTTCTTGATTTTGAAACACTTCAATTTTTCAACGTTTGAAAACTCACTTTTTTGCACTTTACGTTTGCTTTTTGCTTTTGTTGTTTTGTTTTGTTTTTTTTGTTTGCGAGCAGCGTCGTTGTCAAGGTTGGCATGGTCGGCGACAGTCAAATCGGCAAGACGAGCTTGATGGTCAAGTACGTCGAGGGCACCTTCGACGAAGATTACATTCAGACGCTTGGTATGTTCGACCGAAAGTTCTTGGCGATGAGGTCTATTCGTGGTTGTGTCGGGGGGGGATGTTGAGCTGGGAAGCGAGATCCATGCGCGAGTGACATTTGCACTCATTTCTTGTTGTTGCTGCATCATCCCAGGTGTCAACTTTATGGAAAAGACCATTTGCATTCGCAACACGGAAATCACATTCAGCATCTGGGATTTGGGAGGTAAACTCACTGGTCCTGCTGCTCTGCGATGCATTGTTTCGACCAATTCGCTCATTTCGTGGTGCCACCACATCCGTCACCCACCGCAGGCCAACGCGAGTTCATCAATATGCTCCCACTTGTGTGCAACGACGCCGTTGCCATTCTGTTCATGTTTGATCTGTCGCGAAAGTCCACTTTGAACAGCGTGAAAGAGTGGTACCGACAGGCGCGCGGTTTCAACAAGGTAACGAGCGGTGGAGAGTTAGGGTTGTATTGCTGCTGTTGTTGCTTTGGGTTGTGTGTTGAGAAGGCCCTGCGTGCGTTGATGGAGGTTGACTAACTCTGCTTTGCTCCTTCTCTCTTCTGCGCAGAACGCCATCTCATTCCTAATCGGCACAAAGTTTGACATTTTCGCCCAATCACCTATTGAAGAGCAAGAGGAAGTGACTCGACAGGTACAGCAGCCGCTCGTCCTTGCTCGGATGAAATTGCGACAGTTTTTTGGTTTTTTTTTTTTTTTTTGTTTGTTTGTTTTTGTTTTGTTTTTTTCTCATTCCATCAACCTCCTTTGCTTCTCGCTTGCGCAGGCCCGAAAATACGCCAAGGCCATGAAAGCTCCACTCATCTTCTGCTCAACGTCGCACGCAATCAACGTGCAGAAGATCTTCAAGATTGTGCTGAGCAAGGCATTCGACCTCAAGTGCACAATCCCACTGATAGAAAACGTTGGCGAGCCCATCATTGAGTATTAAAGATGGATTTGGACGAGCGCTGTTGCTTTCTCCTCGCTTCGGTTGACCCTGCATTGCTCGCCTTTTCGTCTTTTGTTGCCCTGCACAATCAATTTCCCCAGCCCCGCTCTCCCAACCCAAACGAATCTTATTCTTGTATCTGTGTATGTCTCCTTCTATGTGTGTGTATCTTGCCCTGCAATACATAGTCTTTTCATCAAACGCAGTTCTCTTTTGCTGGTTGCTGAATGGCCGACGATCACCAACTCGTTCAACGCCGCATTGACGAACTCACTCGCGATTTCGCTGCTGCTGCTACTTTACTGCCGAATGCCCCAATCGCTTTGACGAATGCAGATGATACCTGCTCGGTGCTCGCGTCTGCTCGGAACGCGCTAATCCACTTCGTCCAAGTCGATCCAGCCAATCGAGCTCGGCTCGCGCTGGCTTCGGCCGCAACCCACGACGCCCGCTGCTTCCTCGCCAGTCACCAGGACTATGTGCCATACCATCTGCAAGAAGCGCAGCTCCATAGCGCGGTGCCTTCAGGCGCTCTGAATGCATCCACTGCGCCAATGGTGCTGTCGTATCTGCCGTTGACGCTGCTCGTCCAGCGACTCCTCCTGCCAGAATGGATTGCTGGGATGGATGTGAACGCAGTGTACAAGCTGGATCTGGTCAACTCGATCGCTCGCTCGGAGCAAGTTTGGCTGAACAGCGAGCGTTGGATGGACGAGCACCTTGCCTCTGCCGCCGCATGGGACGCCAGTACAGCTGCGCAGTATGTCAAGTTTGGGCTGCAAGCTCGGAGTGACCAGCGTGAACGCCAGTGGCTGGCGCTGTGGCTGACTTTTCACCCCATCCAGACAACTCGCTTGCTGCTGGCTGTGAGCGACCTCGATTCCAGCCTCTTTGTCCGCTACACGAGTCTGATGCAGGCTGTGGAAGCAGGCAGGGTTATTTCGCCAAGCCTCAGGCGGCTCCTGTGCTCGTCACAGTCGTCCGCCGGCGCGCGTGACGTTGATCGAATTGCGGCAATTCTCGGTGCATGGACTCCAGGTCACCCTGTCGAATCGGTCACGGATTGCACCGACATCATGTGGAACCAGTCTTTAGCTTTAGAAGACTCGTCGTTCGCAAACCTTTCAACGAAAGATTTGGAGGGGATGGGTCGTGAACTGGTCGATTTGCTCGACGATGTACCTTCCAAGTGAGTAGCGTGTTGCCGGTTGGTTTGAATTGAAAGGAGTGTTGAAAAGTGCGCCAGTGCGTTGGTTCGTGAGAGTGTCTGATGCAATCCCAACCACGTTTGATGCTGGTCAATGTTTTTAAGGTTTCATTCAGTCATTCTGGCCTCAATCGCTCGCCTGCTTGGTCATCTCACGACAACCATTTCCTCGCTGCCATCGGAAGCTTCAACAGAGGTAATAATCTTGGTGTGGGCTTTGCCGCAAAGCTTCTTTGACTCGTCATTCACTTGTGTTTATGGTTTTGAAAGCAGACTGCCCGCCTTGGTTCACTCTGTGCTCTCATCATCACTCGCCTTATCTCTCAGTTGTATTCTGTGGAGTATGACTGTGTGCACGCCTCACTTGGCATCACCTTGACTTTGGACGCCTCAAGTCTTGCCGTAAAGATTAGTGCGGTGCTTGTGGCTCCACCGACTCGCAGCCTCATCTGGGCCATCCGTGGCTTGTTCGGCCAATCCGCTCGCTTGATTGCGCTGGCCGCCTGCCTTCGCGCGGGTCTTCAATGGCCGAGTCGTTTGCTGGTTGGCCAAATTTCTGCCTTGCAACTTGTGTTCAGCGTGCTGTGCCTCAAAGCCCCAACCAATCCCTCGGAGCACGATCAAGCTGGCATTGACGCTGCTCACGATGACTTCCGTCGTCACGTTCCTGGATTTGGTGCTTTTCAGCGCTCCGAGTCCGGGTTTCGGATCTGAACTCGGAATTCCGGCCGTGACTCGTCTTGCTTCTGGACGTCTCTCCCCTGTGAGAATGAGAGCCATGCCTTCTACTCGTCAATCATTGACTTTTTTTTTTGTTTCCGTTCATACCCACTCTTCATTCTCTCTCACTTGCAACAAATCGTGAATGGAAGTCCACGGACGACACGTCCACATTAAAGATCCTCATGTAAACCGCTCAATCTGATCCGTTGTTTCACCATTCGTTTACGTTTGCTGACTGCTTGAAACCGTCCTCCTCCCTCCATATATCCATATAGGCCGTTGGTACCATGGACTTGTCCATGCTCACTGAGGAGCAGCGCGCAGACGTGTAAGCCCCCTCCTAGGCTCCGATCGAGCGTTCCGAGTTCTGCCATTTGCCCCCCCCCAGCGAGTTTTTCGTGCAGGGGATTATTGAATGTGGGCACCTGACTGGCTGCCATCAAAGCGAACGGGGACTGGGGTGAACGGCAAGAGAGCGGGTGGAAAAGGCCGAGATCCCTCGCTTTGCGACGTGTCGGCGCGTCATCCGAGCACACACTCACACACGCCCAACGAGCAGCGTTGAGATTGTGCAGTGCGGGATGCTGTTGAAGCACGGGCTGCAGTTGGCTGGGACGACTGGCGATCGGTCTGAGGCTCAGTCGTGAACGAAGGCGTTCGTGTTCGCTTTGAGCGCGTCCCTTCTTCCGCCTCATGTCTCGCAGCTGGGGAAAAATGGCCTTGGGGGGGGGTGTGGAGCGTGTCTGGAATGACCACTGGTCAAGGACGAGCAGTCGATGGTCGGGGGGGAACTGTTTGGTTGAAATTCGATTCAATCGCTCGTGTACTCGATCCGCTCAACTACCTTTGTCTTTGGCGCTCATGGTGAATTCTCACGTTGCGCTTGTTTGATCTCGACAGAAAAAACCGCGCTGAATTTATGGAGAAACACATGGGGCACGACTCGATGCACGCGCAAATGGCGCTGATTCTGTTGATTTCGATGGTCGGCGGCCAAGTGTTGCTCTTCATGTGGAAGCGATGGCGGCCTCGCGCGTTTCAACGGCTGACCTTGCTAGGCATGCTGCTCGTGCCACCGCTCATCGCTGCACACGCTGGGTTTTGGCGATTCCTCGTATCCTGGTCTGCCTTTGTCATGCTCACGGGCTATGTCGGTTTCCTCGCAACACGCAATCCTCTGGATCGCCGAACACCTCGGTATGTGATCATAAAGAAGTTTGCGTGCTACAGTTGGCTGACGATCGAACCGTGCCTTCAATCTCACCAATCCATGACGTCGCAACTGAAAGGCTGGTCTACGCAGTCTTTGTGCTGCTCTACAAGACCACCTACTTTGTGGGCACCTTTGGGTACATTACCCTGTTTCTGGACTTCGCCTCTGGCGGTCGAATGGTGATGTTTGGCGCCCCCGTGGCCCAAACTGGCCTGCTCATCTTGTTCTATGCCCTTTACTATGGCGTTCTTGGGCGAGACATTGCCGAAATGTGCACCGATCGCATGGCATCGACAATTGGGGTACGCTTTGTTCTGCGTTTTGGTTTGAGATGCATGTTGTGGGGGGAAGGAGAGGGGAAGAAATGTGTTTGTTTGTTGTTTTTCTGCTTTTCACTCAACAACCTTCTGCTTCTTCTGCAATCATCAAACTTTGCAACAACAGTTCACTCAGATTGACGGCTTGCCGAAAAAGAAGCTGGACCCGAACATGTGCGGCATTTGCACAGAAAGTCTGCCTCCTGTTGGATCGCCGGACGAAACCCGCGTTGTCAAGCTCGAGTGCCAACATCAGTATGTTCTCGGGGGTTATTCTTTTCGAACTTGTGCAAGGGGGAGGGAGAGGTTGAGGGAGAGGGTGAGGGAATTTTGCGAAACAGCGTTGCAATGTTGTTGTTCGTTGCTCTCACCGTCGGCTGCCCATGACCCAGTTTCCACGAGTTCTGTATTCGGGGCTGGTGCATTGTTGGCAAGAAGCAGACATGCCCTTACTGCAAGGAGAAGGTCGATCTCAAGCAAATGTTCCGCAACCCTTGGGAGAAGCAAGACTTGCTGTACGGCAACTTTTTGGACGTCTTCCGCTACCTGCTCGTCTGGCAGCCAGTGATTATGAAGCTCGTTAACTTTTACTTTAGTGTTTCAGGGCTCGAGTAGAAAGAGGGGAAGGGGAAACTTGTTGTTGCTTGATTATTTTTCTATGTGTTATTGTTTGTTTTTTTAATATGCACGCCATTCAACCTGTTCAGCGGAATGCTATCAAGGCAACGTGTTGATGTAAACATTGAATCGGCCGATGCAGTGTGTTCTCCACTATCGGAACTGGTATCACGCGATCTCTTTTTCGCTCGATTCTGTTTTGTTTTGTGTGTTTCTGCTATTTTGATGCAATCCCTGCATTCCACTGTGCAATTCGCTGTTCCACTTTGTTCGTACACAACCCTGGACCTTAGCTTCCTGTTCGGCTTGCTCTGCTTCTCGCTCTTTGAGATGAACTCTCTCTCTCTCAATCTCTCTCTCTCTCTCTCTCTCTCTCTCTCTCTCTCTCTCTCTCTCTCTCTCTCGTTGTCTCTAATTTCACTTCTTTCCATTTTTCGTGCTCCGGCGATGATGCTTGATTTTTATTTTGTTTTTATTTTGATGTCAGTCGTTTTCTTATTCTTCTCTCATCTTTTTTTTTTTTCTTTTTTCCGTCTTGGTTGGTTGCCGCACGTGTCAGTAGTAAACCATGACAAATGCCACCCATCTCCATCCCTACTCTTTCTCTCTCTCCCCCTTCCACTCTCCTCAATCACAATACAGCAACGACTCAATCACAATACAGCAACGACTCAAACACACACACACATGGTCGGTTTTTGGATTCCTGGCATTCGTCACCTCGACGACGACGACCAACGAGAAGAAGGGGGAAAAACGAATGCATCACTGCAAATTGCTCGGTTCTGTTTTATTGGTTGGTCATCAGAGTCAATGGGGAAAACGCACGAACGCTCGCTGGTCGTGATCAGCAGTCGGGTCTTTTGAGTGTTTTGCTGTGCTGTGTTGCGCTTGGTTGTCAAGTCCCGCAGTCGAGTCGAGTCGAGTCGCTGTTGAGAGCGGGTCTTTTTTGTATTGTTTGCCTCCTCCAAATTTTTTTTTTTTTTCAAATCTATTCGTCGTTTCCCATCAAACTCTCGCTCCTCCTCTTTTCCCTTCGATTCCCAATCCGCTCTCACTCTTGTAACACACACACACGCGCGCTTGCTCTTCTCTTCTCACTCTCATCGTGCTGCGCTGTCCGCTGTGGGTGATGTCCACCCTTTGTTCGTGACTACGCAAAAGTGGTCTCATTCCCGTTTTGTTGTTGTGGCACAGCAGTTCGTCCATTGGACTCTCTTCCTCTCTCACTCAGTCCAACCTTCACTCTGCTCTCTGCGCTCTCTCTCTCTCTCTCTCTCTCTCTCTCTCTCTCTCTCTCATCATCATCATCATCATCATCAGCGTCATCCTTAACTTTGCCATCACCTTCTTCGTCTTTCCATTCATTCTCTTTTTTTCCCTTCTTGTTCGTGATTTGTGGGTTGCGGTTTTTTTTTTTTTGAATTTTTTTTTTTTGTTTTGTTTTGTTTTTGTGTGGTCAGCTTGACTTGCAGTGTAGATCCATTGGTCAAAGATCTGAGATCTGAGATGGAGAGATGCAACAGTGAAAAGAGAGAAAGACACACGGAGCGGAGAGCTTGGAATCGCAATACAAAAGACTTTACAAAAATGAGAGATTACTCACCAATCTGAGTTTTGTTTGTGCTCTGGAAAAACAGGGTAACAGCAAAAAAAACTACGACGACTGCGGAACAGATCTACTACTACCACACTACGCTACAAAAGTCAAAACAGCAAGATCAAAGATGGGGGCAGATCCAGCACCCAACGAAAACTGCTCCTTCCCGTTCTCGGGAGAGCACTGCGACAAGACGTTTGCCGACGAGCTGGGCGGGTCGTACATTGCCGCCCAGGCGATATTTCTCTCGGCAAACAGCCTGCTCGTAATAATAGGATGTGTGTGCTCGTATTACATTACACGCAAGAGCGGCGGGTTCACTTGGAGCGTGGACAATGCGCTCGTCTACATGGCCACCGTCATGGCCTTGCTCGGCATCATCCGATGCGTCGACGGCAACGCCTGGTCTGACATGTATCCAATGTGGTTTGCCAGTCTCCTGTACGACGTTACCACGTGCCTTCTCATCACCATGTGGCTGACGCTGGTCAACTCTTGGGCAACATTCGTCTGCAAGGCGGTGCTGTCCCGCACGCACAACTTTGGTCGGATTGCGAAAATCACCTTCCGCGCGTCCCTCGTCTACTCTTGGATTACGCAGCCGCTCTCGACTCTCATCACCTACACGATCGAATTCTACGTCGGCAAGTGCCTGCGATACGCGTTCAGCACCTTGATCATTGCGATTTGGATTCTCCTGTCGAGTTACTTTGCATTCATCATCCACCGCGTTCTGGTCGAGGCGCAAAAGCGCTACGGCGATGTTCAGAACTCGAGCAGCTCAAACCACCAGCACAAATCCGACTCGCACTCAAAAGAGCACGAGAGCTCCAGCACCGCCCACAAATCTGGCGACAACACCAGCAGCAAGGGCAAAGGGCGGCGCGTGGAAGGCGTGGCAAGTCGGCGCCGACGATTGGCTGTGAAGCGAATCCAGCGCATGAACCTGCTTCTCATCCTCCTGGAATGCCTCGGCACATTTGCCGTTGCCTATTCGCTGGTTTCCTGGGTCCAAAACAAGTATTCTCTCACCCCACCCAACGTCATCCCGTTACCCCAAGGGTCCGACATTGTCTTTGAGTTTATCTTTGACATTATGTTTGTCATTGTTTGCGTGGCGGTGTTTTGGTTCTTCCGACCCACCCGCGAGACGAAAGCCTCAAACAGCCGCGCTGCTGCGGATCAAGACGACGCTGCCGACGTAGAAGCAACTGTCGAGATTGGACCGCCGCGTGTGTCATCGCGGCACGCGTCAGGGGGCACGCTCTCCATGTCCTATGTCGGTATGATGAGTCCTTGGAAGGGTTCATCCACCCTCGGGGATGATAGCCCTTCGCCAGCACGTCCTGCATCCGAAACCACCGTGGAGATGGGAACCACCGCGTCAACACCGGAACCATCAGATACCACAGTTGAGTTGGGCACCGCATCAGCACCGGAAATCCCACCACAAGAAGATTGAAGTTGTCAATGAATTCTTGTTGCGATATCTGCTTGTTGTTGTTGTGGCCGTGTGTGAATCTGGTATTCCACTGTGTTGTTGTAAAGTGCTGTTTTTTGCTTCCGCTTGTTCCCAAAAAAAAAATGTTGTACAGGTTCAATGGCGATCATGTAGAATTGTAATTTTAGCAGCGGATGGGGTGGAAAGGGGGTATTTGTGCATTGAACAACAAAAGCAATACAACAAACTTGAGTCGATCTCGCATTCTGAATGTCAAAGTTGAATATGACTCAACAATCGCACTCGCTCTAATCTGTCTTTGTGTTTTTGCCTCCAAACTCGAATAATTGCCGACCACAGTCAGGTCCAGCCGCGCTCTGCAACTCTTCGGTTGATGCGTTCAAAAGGTCGGCCAAATTGGTGAATGCGCTCATCAAAGGACGTGCGTTGGATGCGTTGACGCCAGCCAGTTTCCGAAGCAAATCCTGCACGAACGAGACGAGAAATGAAAATGCCAGTCAGTCACCACCAAAAAAAAAAAAAACGCATCTGGCAAAAGGAAAATAACGGCTGTACCTGCGCCACGCTGCTGCCGTGACTATCGGTATCCGTCACAGAAGGGTCGTCGCTACCCTTGCCGACAGCATCTTCAATGGCGGGTCGCTCGACGCCCTCCGTGAGCGAATCAAACATTTCAGCTGTCGCGTGGGGAGACTGAGACCACAGGATGCGCAGACCAGGAAAGTGCAGCGTCAAAAGCACGAGTTTCGATGAAATGTTCTTGAGAGAAACCTCGGCAGTCAAGTCGCCACGGGCCTGCAGCTGAAACGCCTTATTTTCATCAAACTCGATGAGAAGGATTGGTTGCTCGTAGTACTTTGTCATGTTTTCCACCTGCGCATAACTGAAAGTCAAGCCGGAACAAAAAAAAACAATCAGCGATGCAACAAAGGCCGACTTTCACAACAAGCCTCCGCAATTCACCAAACACGAAAACAAATCCAAGATCACTCACAGACGACCAGACTGAAAGGAGCCAATCAAATCCGGTATGCTCTTGCGCTCGACACACATTGTTTGACTGATGACATAGTCGCCAATGTCGAGCGTGACGGGCTCGACGTCGAAACCTCGGGCGTGAAGCATCGAAGGCAACGTCGAACGAAACTCGCGCATGTCGACAATCACAAGCCGACGCCTGCTGCTCGCGGCGCTACTGGCATTGGCAGCAGCCATGGAAAGCGACGGGTTGCTGGGAAACATGAGGTGGGTGGACGAAGCCTGCCCCTGCGATCGACCAAAGTTGGCTTGTTGCAGATCGGCATCCATGGCAGATGTTTGCTCTGAAAAGTCGCGACGCCCGTCTTGGTCGACAGGCACGGCCATCATGGACTTCTCGTAAATGAGTGCCAGGAATGCGTCCTTTTCTTTGCGGATGGAGGTGAGATAGCGTTGCTCTTCGACGGACGTTTTGTACACGAGCATGTAGATGCGCAGCGGAATCGCAGGTCGGGTGCACTTGAAGACCTCCAGCTGCCGAACCACCCACGGCTCGGGGTCGAACAGCACGACAAAGATGGGGTCGACAGCTTTGAGGACCTGGAACAGACTGCGCTTGCCCTCGAGGCCGCGGATGGCATGGATGACAAACGGAGTGGCGGGCGCAAAGAATGGCTCGCTTGGAGGCGCGTCCGCCTTGCTGGCAGAAGCTTCATTCTGGCTGGCGTGCGTGTCAATCGCATGAATCATGCTGTCAATGGTAATGTTACTCTGGAAGGCATCGCTCGGGTAGGTGCGTTTGCGAGATTGGCTGGGTGCGTCGCTCGGATGTCCTTCAACGGCGTCCTCTTCCGACGGATCATCAACAGCTGGATTGTCATCGGTAGATCTGGATGCGGCGGCCCGCTTGGCAGCCACGCGCTCCGAGAGCTTGGCGCGCCGCCGGGAAGCTGCATTGTTGCCACTGCCGACGGCACCTGCGGCACCCATAGATGCGCGAGACGGCATAAAGGCATTCGACGTGGCAGTGTTGGCGGTCGAGCGCTTGGCCGCAAACACGGGCGTCGTGGTGGTGCTCTGGACACCTGGAGCGGAAAAGCCACCTCGGCCCGTCATCTTGAGCAAATCGCGCTTCCACAACATTTGACGCTGAAAGATGCGCTCGAGCATGGTAGGTCCGCCAACTGCAATGTACTCTTGGAGCTGCAAGGCAGTCCGTTCGTCGGCAACGAGGACTAGTACAGTGTTATCGGGACGAGCCGAGTCTGCGTCCATCGGAATTGGAATTGGAATGGAGTCGGTTTCTTCGGGACGTGTCACGGTGACGGAGCCGCCTCGCTTGCCTTGGGACGACTCAATGTCATCTTGAGATAGGAAGCCAGAAGAAATGGCTCGCCCCTTGCTGGTAACGTTGTTGGTATCGTCAATTTCCTTGAGAACCAGGAGCAGCTCGCGCCACTTGGGATTTTCCTCCAGAACAAGATCGATGGGCACTTGGTCGGGGTTTTGCACGACAGCACGATCAAGACTCTCGCTCTGGGCACGCGCACGCTCGCGTTGTTCGTCTGCAGCGAGCGGGGCCGCCACAGACGCCAAGGCAAATGCCGATCGAGCACCAACGACCGGCGGTGGTAGTGCGTGGCTCTGCGGAGTGTCCAGGCGCGCGCGCTTCACCCCTCCCGCAACGCTGGCTGTACTACTGGAAGCCAGTGATGAAGCGCGGTGCAAGTACACGCGCTTGCGAGACTCCTCAAACAAGCGATTGGCCGCGTCCATAAACACCCAAAGCGAGTACTCTCCAAACGCCCTGTAGCTCGTCCGCAAGGCCTCCAGAAACACGTAAAAGGTGACGCAGTCGTACTCGTACAGGTAGGAGAGCAGCTTGCGCAGGGTCGACAGGTCTGTGACGAGCTGCCTGGTTTTCGGGCTCACGCGATGCCAAATGGGATCGAGCTGCTGCCGAATCAAGTGGTCGAACGAGGCGAAAAGCCCATTCTCGACCGTCAGGTTGTCCACTTCGATGGTCGGGTTGTCTGTCTTCACTTCGCGAATGCAGGCATCCATGATTTCGACAATGGCGCGCTGTATGACGGTCATCGAGTCTGTCATTTCGGGATAAATCTCAACGGGCTCAATGTGGTGCGACTCGAGCGTGTCAATGACGAGCTGCTGAAACCGCGGCCACAGGTACAGCCGGCGGATGTACAGGGCCTTCATGACCTTTTCGATGCGCATAAAGCCGGGCAGAAAGGCCTCCGGCGCACTGGAGAAGGCCTTGATGAAGCCCTCGCGGTTGCTGTGGCGGAACAGGCGAATGATGAATGCCTCTGTGCTCGTGTCCACGACCTTGTGAGCCCGGTGCACGAGCAGGCCGGTGATGTGATGGATGGGAATGCGCTTTTTGAGCATGTCGACAATCAGGATTCGCGGGGTGATGAAAAAAATGCCGCCTTGCATGTACAGGTCGCACCGTGCCGCCGAGCTGACAGTGTTGTCCAGCACCCTTGGCAAGAACGCGGCGTCTTCCGGAACGCCGTCGAGTCGGGCAATCTCGCGGAGCTCGGCAATCATGGCCTGCTCCTCGTCGGGCGTGCACCCCAGCACCAGCACCAGCACCTGAGGATCGCAGTACTGTTGGATGAATGCCTGCAGCAGGCGGTCGATCCCCAAGCCGCGCGCCATGATGCACAGTCCGTCCTCGGCGAGCAGTTGGGCGTAGGCTTCGCGCTCGTACTCGAGCAAGCCATGGGATCTCTTGGCTTCGGACTTGGATTCCGCGTTGTAGTGCATGTCCGCTGAGCTTGTTCTGAAGGGTGCCTGCGATCTGGCCGACGGCGGCTGGGCGTCGTCGTCGTCGTCGTCGTCCACGAGTATTGGCTCGCCGCGGTCATCAGCCATCGCAGCGTCCTTGTCCGTGGCTTCCTTGGCTGTCGCTTCGTCGTCACTGGGATGCAGACCTCGTGCGTTTTGTGATGATGTTGGTCCGACGGATGGCGGGCGCGTCACGTCGTCTCTATGGTGCTGGGCGGCGCTGAGCTTGGATGCGTGCAAGTCTGTGCTCGATCGGACTGGCGCATTGCCACTGGTGCCACTGGTGTTACGATCATCATCGTCATGATGCATGGTGTTAGTATTGCTATGATTGTCGTCCTGGTCGTCCTGGTCGTCGTCGTCGTCGTCAAAGAGCGAGCGCGGCTGGCTCATCGGCTTCTCCTGCTCGCCAACATGAACAATGCGCGGCATCGTTGCATTGGGAAGAGTGAGTGAGCCTTGTCTTAGAAAAGAAGATGATTTAATTCTCATATCGAGTGCAAGATTGACAAACCAAAAGTTCCACCTCAAATCCCAAAGGGATTCGCTTTGAGCCAGCATTCTTCAAGTCACTCTGATCCGTCAACGCAGTGAGCAACTTGCTGCTTGCTGTGAGTTTGAGTTTGACTCTGAGTTTTAGCATTGTTCAAGTTCGTCTGAGGTTCCATTTTCAGACCAGCTCTCAGTTCTCAGTTCTCAGTTCTCAGTCTTTTTTTTCTCCTGATCTTTCTTTCTTTCCTGAGTTGCTCAGTCTTCCTTTCCTTTGTGTTTTCCATTCGTTCGCTTGTACAATGTTCCAACAGGCCTTCCTCGCATTCGTCGAGCGGTTGGCGCAACGCCACATTACTGAGAATGTAAGCATCGTCCCAATGCAATTCTACACTGTCACTCACTCACTCACTCACTCACCAACTTCAAATTGCCCCCCACACACACACAGCTCAAGAACTCGCCGACATTCCATCGATTCGTGCAAGCAACCCACGACAAAGCAGACGAGCTTCTGCAATCGCGAGGTCGGTAACGTTGCTGGCCAAACCAAGGCAGTCATCACTTTGACTCTGCCCATGATGCTGCTGCTTGGCTGCTGATCTTACTTGCACTCGCACTCTTACTCATTTTTTGGCTTCGCATGGAACGTCGCTGGACCGGTGTCGGACTGCAGGCGCAAGTCTCGTGGACGACCTCAAGAAATCCGGCGAACGGCTGGGCAGCGGACTCGACAATGTCTCCACGCGGGTACGGTCGTCCGTCACCCAGTTCCAGCGCGACTTTGAAGAAGAGTACAACCGCCAAAAGGAGGCTGATGCACAACGCCGACGACGATGAGAGGACCGATGGTCGACTGAATCCGGCTTCTTGTTTTTCGTATTTCGAGTCTGAGCGTGAATGACATGTATTGGCTAATGTATTATTACTAAGATGGTTGTGATCGTTATGAACGAAATCGAGAAAGCAAAAAGGCAAAAAAAAAAAAAAAAGAAAAGGTGAAACGTTTGTCTCACTCGACAACGGAAATATTGTCGCGAGAAATTGAAACGTCGTCTTCGAAAGAGTCACTGTCGAGAACGATCGACGATGGGGATAGCAGCTCTGTCACCCCTGGGGAAACGTCGAACGCGTCATCCTCGAGCACTACACCGGCAGCAGGCGCCGCTGCGGATGCCGCGAGCAGCACGCAATCCGAATCGTCCACCGCCATGTCGTCGTGGTCCGCGTTGCCTTCACCGGCGGATGGAGGGGACGATAAAACGTCGAGCACAACACCCGAGCCCTCGTTGTCGGGAGAGTCTGGGACGAGCACAATCGCCTCGACGGGCGACGGCGGGCCGGCATCGGCTTGAGACAGCGGTTCGCTCTTCGGGACTACATTCGTCGCGTGCCCGGCGTCCTGGTTTGACACCGACGAAGTCTGGGTCACCACACTCACTGGCGGAGGCGGCGCAGAGGAGGAAGACCAAAATGCCGAGGATGAGGAAGCTGCAGAGGACGAGGACGCTGCAGAGGACGAGGACGCTGCTTCCGTCTTTCGCTTCTGCAGCAACGCGACTTGACACATGGCCACGCGAGTCGCAACAAAGCTTCGCAGATGCGTCAGCAGCTCGGGCAGCTCTGTGTTGTGCTGCAATCGTTGGCGGACCCAGCGGGATAGGCTGTTGATCGCATTGGCATGCCTGAAACGCTCATCGAGCAACAGAATGGCACCCCAGTCATTTCGGTGTCGAATGCATCGTCCGAGCGCCTGGTTGAGTGCTCGGTAGGCCTGGATGTCGTACCATTGAGATCCGGTCAGGAGGTCGCGTTCACTCGCATGAAGGTCATTGTACGACCGCTTAATCACAATCTGGTCGGTCCCGAGGTTGGGGAAGGGAATCCCGACGGCAAGCACAGCGCGCGCCTGGTTGTCGGCAAAATCGATGCCCTCAGAGACCTTGCCTCGGCACACGGCAAACATGACCGAGCCTCGAGGAAGCTGGGGGTGGGCGGGTGGGGGCGATGTGTAAATCCCGAGATTGAACATTCGCATCGTCTCCTCGAGCATTTTGGCTTCGCGTGGCTCAAAGACAACTTGGTGCGTCAATCGGAGCTCGTTCAAAAATCCAGACTGGCTCCACCTCGTTGCCGCC
Organism: Capsaspora owczarzaki ATCC 30864; assembly: GCF_000151315.2. Taxonomy (NCBI): domain Eukaryota; class Filasterea; order Ministeriida; family Capsasporidae; genus Capsaspora; species Capsaspora owczarzaki. Next base: position 316,444 of record NW_011887305.1, on the reverse strand, counting down.
TTGTCCATCATGCTGTACGATGCAAAAAAGACAAGAGTTCCGGTACCTCTGGGCACAGTGTGCGCCACTTGAGAAATGATGGAGCCGACATCATCAAAAAAAATGGTTGACGACGTGTAGTCGGACAGCACGCTGTAGGTGGCCCGCAACGCATTTGTTGAAGGGCCGCGCGAAAGACATCGCACAAACGTGTGGTCTGGCGGAATGACGTGAGCTCCTTCAAGCACCACAGGAAAAGCAGTGCCAAGCTCCGAGGCAAACGAGTTCATGGGGGAAAGGGTGCCGGATGTCAGGATGACGCTTCTGACACCCTCTCGAAAATCGGAAAAGCACAGCGCGGAATTGAGACACCATATTTCCAGCGCAGTGGTGATGGGAGCATCTTCTTCTTCATAAGCGATCGTCCCGCGTTGACTCGAGCGGTCCTGTGCATCCGACCTGGAAGCAAACAGTGCAAAGTCGCCCCACGTGTTTGGCTGGACCAGGTAGGGGACAATCACAAAGAAGCGCTCCAAGAAGGTGCTCACAACGGCGGGTATGAGACTTGTCATTAGGGTCTCTTCAGGAGGACGAGCAGCAGCAGTCTCATCCCTGGAAGCATGTTTTTTCCGCTTTTCGGCCTCAAAGCGACGGTGCTTCTCTTCCTCGAGTATTGCCTTGTAGTGTACCTCAAACAGAGCAAGCGTGAACGGAAGAAATCCAACTTCAGTCAATCCTGCTGGAATTTGGCTCCCGATAAACCTGGTTTGTCTCTGGCCATAGCTGGCAGCACCCTCCTGCTCAACCCGTCGCAAGTGCCTGCACATGATCATCATCAGACCACAGACTGCTGCGAGGTTTGTCAAGAGACCTTGCTGGGCACTCTCCAATGCCAGTCGCGGCGGCAGGAAATTCAGCTGTAGGGCTGCAATAGACGTTGCAATCCGCTGCGCCTCGTTTCGAAACTGGGCTCGCCGTTGTTGTAGAAGCGGTACGGCCATCGGTGCGTGTGGCTCGGGGGACTGGCTTTGCGAGACTCGCCACATGTTGTCGGCCACTTCGACGGAACGCACTACCATGGAGCTGACGAGGTAATCGAGACGGCTCTTGCTCACGCACATGCTCAGCGAGTCACGGCACACGTCTTCGATATTGTGTGCCTCGTCCACAATCACAATGTTGTTGCTCAGATCAATCTCCATGTTTTTGCGGATTACTGTGATCGGACAAGGTTGCAGTCAGCAAGGTCAGGGCATTTGGGTTGGCAATGTCTGTGTTTTGAGTCTTTGGAATGATTTTACTTGCCTGGGTCGAGCACGTAATTGTACGGACAGAGCACGATATTCGCAAACCCAGCCATCTCGCGCGTCGCGAAATATGGACAACCACCGCTTTTCTGTGGACAGATCAACAAGATGAACATAACAAATGTGAGCCAGTGCACCGAAGATATTCGTCTGGCTGTTGCAGAAGCCATCTCGCAAAAAACAAAGCAAAGGATACTTTACATCGGAAAAGGATATCAGATCTTCTATCTCCCACACGATATACTCGGATTTTCGTCTGAACGAGTCAACCATGGTGGTGGTCTTCTCTCGATGCGAGCACCGCCTTGCCTGAACGGCCTCGTTGCTGAGTTTAGTTGAAACGACGAAACAGAAAACAACAAACGCGGAATGGAAAAGTTAGTCACCATTCCTCCTCCCCCTTGTTGTGTGTGTGTGTGTGTGTGTGTGTGTCGTCGTTTTAAAGCGACTCCAATGCCTCATGACGACACTCCTGGCATCGTAAAAACCCCAGCACTGCGTACCAGCGATCTCGAATCTCGTCTGGTTTGCCCGAATTCACAAGAGGGTGGACACAAGTTTTGCTGCGACTCGCCAATATGGTCATCAAGTCTGGCGAGTCAGAGTCTGTCAAGTAGGAAATCCGGCGCAGCTCGCGCACAATCTGGGCGATTTGTTTGTGCGTTCGGGTCGTAAAGTAAATAATAGGAAGGTCATCTGGCGCCGTTCGTCTAGGTAAATCTGGGTTTGGCTTCCTGTCTGCCTCCGTTTTCAGCGGGATGCTGAAAGAAGGGTCTGCAGGAGCTATGGTGGGAGCGTTGCTTGCTTGGGCTTCACTTGATAGGCGAGGCGAACTGTTGTCGGACTGGTCATCGTCGTCGTCGTCGTCGATGCGCGCGCGCTTTGGTGGAGGCACGAGCACGAAACTGGCGAGTTCAGATGGTTGTGATGGTTCCGGGGATTCGGGGTTGGACACTTGGCGACGCTTCTGAGGGGTAAAGCATTGAGGAGTGTATCCCAGTCGGCCACTGTAGCCATCCATCGAAGAAGTTGTGACTGCAGGACTAGAGTACAGGGCATAGTAGTCCTGTTCTTGGGATTGGGAGGTGACATCCACACTCATGGCGGGCGTGGAGAGTAGGTTGGATTGGTCGCTTCGTGGCGTGCTGAATAGCTCTGGTGGGTCTGGTGTGTGTGCGGGCGAGAGCTCCGTGCTCAGGTCTTCTTGGACGAGGGTGGCTTGAGAGTCGCTCGTCGATTCAGACACGTCCATCGGTTCGACCGCGTCAATGGTGTTGTTGGTTTCGACATGCAAAGACGGTTCGGGGTGAGAGGATGTCGCATCGGTGGTTGTTGTCGAAGGGAAATGATCGGTTGAGGCAGCTTGAGCAGCTGCAAGCAACTGCTCGGCCTGTTGCTGTGCCGCCAGTTCCGCCTCGGCAAGTACTCGCAGCTCTTCACTGTGTTGCATATTGACCTTGTTCAAGTACGACCGGCGCCATGCCAGGGCTGAGCATAGCAATGTAAGTGACTGCACACAAGAACACAAAATGATGAGTCAAAACACCTGAAACACGATTGTCAAAGGCATCGCCGTAATAACGCAAGACCAACCTTGCCAGTTCCAGTTGGCGATTCGAGCAGAGCGTTCTGTTTTGATTCAAGCGCCTGTATGACCTGCGCAAACCAACCAAGCACAATGCGAAACATGTCAGCGACGACGTTACCGATCAGCTCTCCTTTTTTATTTTGGAGGTGATTCATTGTAGGATGACCATTCGATCGGTCGTGTCTTTGCTTGAGTTTTGTTTGTTTTTGTTGTTTGTGGGTACCTTTTGCATCATGGTCAGTTGCGTCGGATATGGCGGGAATGGGAATCGGACTGAGACCCCGCCAATCATGTTCTCCCATTCGCCCGTCGTCGTCGTCGCCGCCGAATCGGGCATGGGCGCAGCAGCTGCCGATGATGGCGTTGACGTCGATGCAGATGCAGAGGCTGCAGAGGACGGGACTGGCTCGACGCCCGGTTGGTCTGCATTGACCGCCTCTGCTTTCACCGTTGGCTGCAGTGGTGTATTCGGCATCGGCAGCGGCGGCGGTGGGACTGGCTCTGGCTCTTCATCGCTGCTGAATCCAACCAGCGGGTCGTCGTCGTCGTCGTCGTCGTCAGGATCAGCGACATGGGTTGCGACCAGCAGCGGCGACCGTCCTGCCATTTTGGCGCTCTGCCTTGCGATCGTCTCGTCGCGTCAGACCGAAAAGGATCGGGAACAAAAAAAAAAAAGTTGGAATGAGCAATAAAGCTAGGACTCACAAGTAAATGTAATGGGTAAAGGTGGAACGAGAGAGGCTTGTTTGAACGAAGATTGGTTTCATGCAGTTCTGAGCAACTCTGCGGACTAGAGATGGTTTTGCCCCCACCCATCCCTTGTCTGAAGTCAATCATGGTCTGAAAATGACAGATAGAGACCGAACTAACATGGAAAATGACCCCTCAAACGCCTCAAACGACGTCTACTGGCTCAGTCGAGTTGCTGGAGCTTGCCATCGCGCCTGTTGCCCCTGAGCAGACCGAGTCCAAGGAGATTTTTTGTTGTCTGAGGTCCTGTAATGTAAGACCTTGTTAGGCCTGCGGGTCCTGACATGTAAGTGTTTGTTTTTAATGTTTGTATCATCTAATGCGCCTGGGCGAGCGTTCTTAGCAATCGCGCGTCAAAAAAGAGCCCTAACGACAAAATTAAAAACCAGCAACCAAAAAACCGCGTTTTGCTCGCGGATTTAACACAAATCACAAAAACTCAAATCCACGACAATTGGACACTACTACAATACTCGCAATATCCTACTTTATGAGATAATGTGCAATACAGCGACCAAAGCACGCGATGACGGCACATACTCACCGGTTTGCCGCATCATTGCTCAAACACCTCGCAAACCCGCATCTCCCCACCAACCCTCGATCCAGCAGGTTTTAAAACTCAACCCACAATATTTTGTACCTATTGTGATCAAGCTCGAGGGTTTCAGCTGCTGTCCACCATGCGATTGCCGTGTTCAAAGTACCCACTTTGTTAACGGGTTTTCCCAATAAGAACTCTTTTATTTTCCATTTGAACAAACAATCCCTCCATTCTTGTTTGCTTTTTTTGTTTTCACTCCATTTCATTCATCATTTATCATTCTATTTCCATCTCAATGCAAGGCGATCTTCTTCTCGCGCCGAGCGGCGGCAGCGAGATGACACATGTCCTGCCAGGCGAGGCGTCGAGCGTGACAGCATTAAGCATCCCAGCGAGCACCGTCCCACTGCTCGCCAACCCGACCACCACCACCACCACCACCGATGCGAATCACTCTCCAGATTCGAAGCAGCACCATAGCGTTGTCACAGCTGAGGCAGACGCAGAGGACGAGGAAGAGGAAGATGAAGAGGCAAAGGCTGGGTCGAGCCGAGCGTCATACACCGAAGCAATGTCAAGCATCGGCCCGGACTCGGCGGCCAACTCGGCGCACCCACACGCTGCGATTGCGCAGACAAGCACAGCGAACGGACACAGGCACTCTGACCCACCTCCGCGAGACGGGGTGCTGGACCGGGACAGTCGTGTTGTGGACATGTCGCGGGTGCCGAATCGCGGCAGCCACAATCACAATGACGACAATCACGACAATCACCACGACAATGTGAATCACGACGATCGACAAGCGACAGGGCTGCCATCGACATCCGACAAGCAGAGTCAGAGTCAGGAGCAGGAGGACAAGCTCCCCGCGCCAACCGCCACGACCGCCACGACCGCCACGACCGCCAACGACGACGGGACCGTCCATCACCAGTACGCCCAGAAATCGGCATTCGAGCGGTTTGCAGCGAGTGTGGCCCGTGCTCAAGATGCGTGCGATCGCGCGTGGATGCGATGCTTCACCCTGTTCAAGAGGCCCCAGGTGCTCGAGCGCGATGTCGCATGGTGGAACGCGGATGACTTTTGGCCGTGCTGGGTCGGATTTGTCGGGTTTGCCATCTGCACCGCGTTTGTCAGCGGCGACTATCCCGTGCCAGCGTTTCAAGCATACGACACGGACTTGTTCTACTCCATCCAGAGCTCGACCATGGAGGGCCTGCCGGTGCTGTTTGGGTTTATGCTCGTGCTTTTGTGGATTGCGCTCGCGTGCCAGAACGCAAAGGGCTGGGAATACTTTCCGTTCGGCTTTGGCATGGTCTGGCTCCTGTCGCTACTGGCCAAGATGATTGCCAAGCAGCGCGACATCAAGTCGGCCAGTCTCGGCGACTCGATCTGGGCGATTTTCCTGGGCATGTTCTTTTCCAATTTCGTCTGGCGCGAGAAGGCCAAAACGCCAAAATGGGTCGCCATCTCCATGCAAACCGAGCTGTACATTGCCACATCGCTCGTGTTGCTATGCATTGATTTCAGCGTGCTGGGTCCGCTGGCTCCGCGCGCGATCGTTGTCGCCTGGATTGACACGCCCATTTTCTTCATCCTGATGTCCTTCTTTGGCTTTTACGTGCTCGGCATCAACATCCACTCGGCCATCATCATGGCAGGCACGGCCTTGATCTGCGGCAGCTCGGCTGCCATTGCTCTGACGGTTGCGCTGAATGTCCGGAAATCGGTCGCAGACATTCCAATTGCCATTAGCTCGTTGCTGACAGTGCCCAGCATCATTGGTCTACCGTTCCTGGCCAACGCCCTTGGCCTCTCTGCTGACGCTTCTGGCGCTTGGTTTGGCGGATGCGTGGACAGCACAGGCGCAGTGATTGCGACCGCGACCATTTACGGCACGGACGCAGTCAACGCCAGCGCTGTGGTCAAGATGATTCAGAACGTGCTGATTGCTCCGCTCAGTGTGTTGGTTGCCGTCTTTTGGCTCAAGTATGGCGCACAGATCGAGCGCATTGCTGAACAGCGGAGTGTGCTGCACGCTGCACCGACCGAGTCTGCGACGGAGATTCCCATGCAACCGATCAAGCCAGTCAGCAACGGCGATGTCGAGGCGGCTGCTGCCGGTACTGGCACAGCAGTGCCGCCCCAGCCAGCTGAAGCAGCAGCAGCAGTTGCCTCACCAGCAGCAGCACCAGCAGCAGCAGCAGCAGCAGCAGCAGCACCCGTAAACCACCAATGGGGCAAGCTGCTTTGGAAACGATTGCCCAAGTTTGTCCTTGGATTCGTGCTCATCACCATCATCTTCAACCTGGCCGTTCCATCGGACATGCGCACCGAGACTCGGGAATTTTGCTTTGTGGTGGCCGAGTGGTTTTCGACCTGCTCGTTCATTTCCATCGGGCTGGGCATGCGCATCCTCGAGCTCAGTCGAGGCTTGCAGCTCATCATCAAGCTCTTTGGTCTCTACATTATCACCCAAATCATTGATATCATCATCACCGCTGGGCTAAGTTATGCCGTTTTTTCATGATGTTTCCAACGTGCTTAATACAATGTTCCCTATTTTCGGAGAAGGTAAACTCGTAAACCTGTGCATTGCATCGGTAAAACAACAAAAATGTAGTGTATTGACGAGTAATAGGGGTGTTCAAGCATTGGCAAGCTCCTTCTTGATCATGGCGATCGCGCGGGCGGGGTTGAGACCCTGTTTCAAAAGGAATGGGAAAACATGGATGAGTCAACACGAATGCGACAGCACAGTACAACCGATGACGCACGCACCTTTGGGCAGGTCTTGGTGCAGTTCATGATGGTGTGGCATCGGTAAAGCGAGAAGGGATCTTGCAACTTGGCAAGACGCTCAGCCTTGAACTCGTCCTGCAACAAAAACGCAAGAAATGACATTTCAAAAAAAAAAAAAAAAAAAAAAAAAAAAAAAACAACTGAGATTGAGCAACCAAAAAGCAAAAGGTTCCCCGAAACCCCCTCCCCAAAAATACAACAAATAACGGTCGATTCGACTTACACGGCTGTCAATAATCCATCGGTAGGCTTGCATCAAGACGGCAGGGCCGAGGTACTGGTCGCTGTTCCACCAGTAGCTGGGGCACGACGTCGAGCAGCATGCGCAGAGAATGCACTCGTACAGGCCGTCGAGCTTCTTGCGGTCGGCGCGGGACTGCAGGTTCTCCTTGGCAGCGTCGGGGGCGGGAGTCTTGCGCTGGAGGTAGGGCTCGATGCGGCGGTATTGCTGGTAAAAGTTGCTCATGTCGGGAACAAGGTCCTTGACGACGTACATGTGCGGAAGTGGGTAGATCTTGACGGGCTTGGAGAGGTCGGGGTCGATGTGCGAGATGCAGGCGAGCGTGTTGGAGCCGCCAATGTTCATGGAGCACGAGCCGCAGATGCCTGCAAGGAGGGTGCGAGAGGAAATCAAGGCGTTAGAATATTTGGAGCAAATGGGGAAGTCAGCGATCGAAGTGAACCTACCCTCGCGGCAGGAGCGACGGAAGGTCAGGGTGGGGTCAATGTCGTTCTTGATCTTGATCAGCGCATCAAGGACCATCGGGCCGCATGTGTTGAGGTCGACCTGGTAGTTCTGGAGACGGGGCTTGACGGTGGGGTTTTCGGGGTCCTGCAAGGGGGGCACAACGAATGAGCGAATCGTGTGAAGTGAAAGCGTTGAAGGGGCGACGGTACACCGACCCCCGTGTCCATGATTCAACATTCACAGTCCATCCATCAACCAATCAAGCATACCCAGCGGTAGATGGCAAAGGTCTTCAAGCGCGGTGCCTTGGCAGGTTGAGCAGGTTGCGCGGCAGCAGCGGCAGCGCCCATGGCTGGAGCCGAGGTAGAGGCGGCGCGGACTGCCATCATGCGCGGGATCTGCCACAAGGGTGGAGCAGCATATTCGAGCAGTGAGAGAGAGAGGGAGAGAGGGAAGTGTGTGAGCGACAAGTCGTTGAGTGAGTGGGAAGAGAGAGAGAGAGAGCGAGAGGAAGGCTCACCTGGTTGAGAGCCAGCCGACGCAGCAGCGGAGACGACGAGGACAGCATTGGGCCGACTGCAAGACAAAGGTTGTCAACAAAGAAAGGTGAACAAGTGAGCGACAGGACGAATGAACACGAAGAAATGCAGAGTGAGTGAGAGAGAGAGAGAGTGAAGGGAAGGGGAAAATGAAAAAAAAAAAAATAAAAAAAAAGAGCGATCTCAATGTGGAAACAACAGCGGAAGCGACAAGGTCAGACACAGAGACAGAAAATGAAGAGAGATGGAGAAAGAAAGAGAGGGAGAGAAGGACTTTGTGATAATGGCTGGTTGTGTCGAAGTGAGCGGCGGCTGGGAAAGAGTGGAAGAAAAAGAGCGAACAAAACGAAAAAAAAAAAAAAAAAAAGCGACTTTAATCGAAAAAAAAAAAAGCGTCAATTTACCAAAGAAAAAAAAAAATGACTGAGATTGAAGTCTGAGATTTTTTGGTCCATTTCGACAATGAAAGACAGAGACGAAGGAAAGTAACGCAGAGACAAAAAGGAATGAAATGGAACAACATTGCCTGTATTGAAGGGGGCGAATCGCACATGTACGGTAATTCGATGAGGCCTTTCCTGAACGCATGAGCAATTGCAATTGTTCCACAATGCTGCGGATGTTGGAGAGAACGAAGACAGCGGCACTGCTTGGGGTTCCTGATACTCCCATCAGAAGACGCATGCATGCGCTTGGCGTACATTTCACTAAATTGGGGCTCGTCGAGGGCCTTGCCGACAATGAGCCTGATCAAGCCATCCAGACGCTGCCGTGTGCTGATTTTCAGCTTGTGAATGTCAACTCATCGACTATTCATTGCATTCGTAGTATATTCTCGTTTTGTCGAATACACACGTCCAAGCACGCTCAGAAAAGTCAGTCTTTTTCACAACGGTTCGGATTTTGGCTCGCAGTTTGAAACCGTTTCAGAATCCTGAGCCAAGCGCAAGTGGGAATGGAAGCGAGCTCACCGCCGCCAGCAGCGACTACAGCTCCCGGTCATCCCGACGATACAAATGAAGCAAACAACAATGCTACCAGCACAAGCGGGAGTCCAGCAGCTGGGCCACCTCCAGCTGCAGTCATCGATTTGGCTGCGCTCGACAACCGCCAGCTGTTCAAGCTCATGAGCGACCTCGGACTGTCCGCATCCCCAATCACCAAACAGACACGCATGTTTGCCGAACGCAAGGTCCGCGACCGGCTCCAGGCGACCTCAGGCTCAGCTGCAGCGATTGTCGTCTCTTCCTCCCCGACTGCAAACCCTGTCCAAGTCCAACAAGCCCCAGGCGACCCAGTCCCAGTCCAAGAGCCGAGCGTCCAGGATGCTGCACCAGGTCGCATTACCGAACCCATTCCGGGCTGCCAGACGTACTACGCAGTCGTGGTGAGGGACACGGTGCCAGGCGAGTCTGCTCCACCGGTCATCAACCTCGTGCGTTCGGGCGTCTACTCGGCGATTCCCAAGAAGGGACCTGGCATGCCGCAAGAGCTGCTCAAGAGTCTGCAATTCGACAAGTTTCGCGATTTCGATGCAGCCGCAAGATATGTTCAGGAGGCCATCGTGAGTGCCGGCCAGGCAGGAACAGGAACTGCGCGCCCCACAGGTTCCGCCTTGTCTGCAACGACCGCGGCAGTCGCTGCAGAAAACGTCTCACAATACCGCACACCTGAAGCTTCCACACTTGGCCGATTCGCTCGAGAGATTGAGCAGGGAAACTTGGAATCTGTGCAAAAGCAAATCAACGACAACCCAAAGTTTCTGGTGGACTCGAGCAACCGCCCCATGCTTCTCGCTGTGCAGGATCGCTCGACAGCTCTACACGTGGCCGCGCAGCATAATCGGCGGGACATTTGCCAGTTTATCGTCGGGCGGCTGAAGAGCGACGACTTTTGGACTGTTCTCTTCCCCAGCGGCCATGACAAGCACGAGGCCTTGCTGGACCACGTTAACGCACGCGATCGACTGATGGAAACGCCGCTTCATCGTGCCTGCAAGTGGGGGTCGAAGAGTGTTGTGGCGTATCTCCTGAGCCTGGATGATTTGACAGATCGCAGCGCAGCGTAAGGGTGACTGGATGTTTAGGAAAGCTGGATGTTTTGCGGGGGAAAAACTCAGCTGCGCAACGCTTCTGTGGTGTTTGCAGGAACGAAGACGGCAAGACGGCCGAGGAAATTATTTGCACTCGTGACAATTCTGCTCAAGCGAGGAACATCAAGGACTTGTTTGTTGGTACGTGCGCTGTGGCCTCGGTCAGTTCCCTTCTGAATTCTGTCTCACCAATCTTCGCGTTCTTTCCCCTCCCCCCGCTTCCTAAGGTCAATATTACATTCCATTGTATCGCACCGACGATGCTTCTGCGCCGGTCGTTGGATTGCCGTTCAGCTCGCCGGTGCGACCCGACACCCGAAATGCAGCTGCAGTCTCATTAGAGCGTATTCTACCTCCGGAGGAACTGGCACACACCAAATCGTTGGCTTTTCAGGCATCTGCAGGCGGGCACGAGGCATGGTTGAGTGCTTCGTCTCCTTCCGGCGTATTGCGAAGAACCGAGTCCACACAAGGTCGTCTGCCGGAATGGTCACCGTTAATGGATCGAGATTTGCATTCCCCGCGCTCCAATGCCGCTGCCTTACCAACTGGCCATGGTACACACAAGCTTTGCGCGACTGCAGGGCCAATGACAGAGCGGCAAGCCCAAGAGTTTCGCGAAAAGTGGAGTCCGCTTGCAGGTCGAACGCATAGCAACATTGAGTCACCCAAGAAGCAGCACACGCCAATGCTGCGTCAACACCACGGGTTGCTCCAAGGCAATGGCGGCAGACTCGGCAGTCCAGCAGCAGCCGAAACTTCCGCGCCTGGGTCGCACATTGCCTCCCCATTTTCCACGCCAACCAAGTCAGCGTCTCTCGCGGCATCCCAGTTTACATCCCCGAGTTTATCGCCGTTTTCTTCTCATCCACGGCGCCAAACAGACACACAGCGCTTGCAAAACGCCGAAAAGGGGTTTGAGGTGATTGGTCGGCGCCTGTCGACCGAGTTTCACACGCCGTGGCAAGAGCACTGGGCCTTTCTGCGCACATCTTGCAATGCCGAAGATCCAGAAGCACACGAGTTGTTTGAAAAGTATCTTGCGGAGCGTCCGAATCATTTGTTCATCAATGGGTATGTTTGACGGGTGTTTGTGTTGTTTTCGAGTGGGAGTGCACTGACTTTGGATGTGTTGGTGTGTCAGCCCTGCCTTCCGCAAGGACGATCGTGATTTCTTTGAAGCAATGGGTGATCACATCCCGAACTCGACCAAATTCCCGCTTGTCTCCAAGTGGTATCATCGAACAGAGGCAGAAATTCAGAATCGAGCCAACCAGCGATCTCGGTATGATGGCGCAGTGTTGATGGTGCGGGCCATGTCGTGGCAGGTCGAGCTCACTTGTTGTGTTTTGCGATGCTGTGATTGAATTTGTTGCAGGTTGAGCACGCCAGTTTCGACACCCACCCGTCCAGCAGTAGAGGGCATGCAGACCCTGTCAAATGCCATGGCGCAGCTCACTTTAAAGCCCGGACAAGGATTAGATTTCGACCGATAGTGATGAGAACAGAGAGTTTGAGCATTTCAGTGCTTCTAAATACAATCCGATCATCTGTGCAAGTACAACTCGGACGCTCAGCCAGATTTGATCTGAGAATTGAGAACAGCAAGCATGCGCCTTGTTGCAAATCGATAGCATTCTCCATTCCACACTCTGTGTTTCGCGCGCGGTTCATCAATTGCTCAGCAACCACGTCGACTTTTCTCAGCGTCTCAGCGTCTCAGCGTCTTTATTGTTGTTATTGGATTGACTGAATTTTTCCAATCTTTTTTTTTTTTTTTTTTTTTTTTTTTTTTTTTTTTTCCCTCTGCTTTTTCCATTGCTTTTTCCGTTGCAATGATGGAAGACGACGACTTTGGCCTGCTGCACCAGCACGCGGCTGGCAGTGGCGTGTCCGTGTCTGTGCTCGACCCAACTGTCGACAACGAGGACGACGACGACAACAACAACAGCAGCGGTGCTCACGGCTACGGCATCCACAACGGCGCAGCAGCAGCAGCAGCAACTGCAGGACGAGAGCAACAAGCTCAGCAGCCAATGTCGACGACGACCGCCTCCACTCTGACTGGCGCTGGAAACGAGCATCACCAGGGCTTCTTGTTCAACCCGACCGAGTCTGGCGCGGCGATGGGCGGCGAGGAGGACAACCTCGACGACATCTTTGGCGACGACGACGCTGCAGACGCGCTGGCGAGCTTCTCGGGCGCGGCTGGAGGAGCAGCGTCGGGCGATCGTCAGCAGGCAGCATCGACGTCGTTCGCTGGGTTTGAACTTGCGCTGGACAATCCGGACCAGGACGAGGATGAGGACGAGGACGAGGACGGCGACAATCGACGAGCCAGCAGCAGCTCAAAGAAGAGCAACAAGAAGAAGGACAGGGACTCGGACAAGAGCAGCAAGAAGGACAAGAGCAAGAGCAACAAGGCCACTGGCAAGGAGAAGAAGCGCGGAAAGGCTGCCAAGGCGGTCGTCAGCGGGGACGAGGACGATGAAGTTGCTGCGGAAGCTGCTGCTCTCCATCGCGAGGCTGGCAAGGACGCAGACAACCTTGGACCGCGCAGGAACAAGCAAAAGCGATCCTTTGCAGACTCTGTAGCTTCAGATGGTCCTGCGGCGAGCAGTGTCCCCCGCCAAGACGCAGAGGACGAGTCCGATCCCGACGACGCCGTCACAGACCAAAGCAGCCAGGACGGCGCGCGCAAGAAGGCTCGTGCAGACAAGCCCTCCAAGACGCGCTCCGAGGCGTCCTTCGAGAGCGCACCCAAATCCCGGGGCGCTTTCGACGAAATTATGGAGCGCATGAAGGCCAAGCGCGTCAAGCCCGAAAAGTTTGACAAGTTTTCGGACGAGCGACTCCAAGAAATCAAAGCAGGTGTTCGAGCCTTTGTCGACAAGATGCAACGCGCTGCCCGCGACGACAAGGCTGCTCGTGAAAAGCGCATGCCTGGCCTCTCCAAGCTCAAGATGCTCGCGGATGTGGATTCCGAGCTTCGAAAGTGAGTTTTGGTTGGGTTGGATTGTGTGGGAGATTGTCGTGTGCCACACGCGCTTTCAACAAATGGGGATCAACGAGATTGCAGTGAGACGTGTAACCTGAATGCTCACTTTTTTTTTTTTGTGTTTCCCTCTGTCTCTCTTGTTCAGAGTTCAACTGCACGAAATGTTCATGGAGTGCGGCATTTTGGCTGCCATTGCCGAGTGGCTTCGCCCGCTGCCCGACGGCTCGCTACCGACAGAATCGATTCGCACCAAATTGCTCACTCTGCTGGATCTGGTACTTTGCTGCTGCAACTTGTGTTTTGTTCTCGTGCGATTTTCTGCCGCTGCTCACCACCCTTGCTTTTCGTATCGCTTTCACCAGATGAACCTGGCAGACATGGACGAGGATCTTCAAGATGCTTTGCAATCTAGCGAGCTCGGCAAAATTGTGTTTATTCTGAAAGTCCACAAAGACGAGACGCAACAAAACAAGCGCATTGCCAAAACTCTCATCGGTATGTTGGGCTTGTGGTGTGTTTGGCCTTTTGGATCTGAGCATCTCATTCGTTTGGGTCGACTGCTCAATGCTTTGCCTTTCCAATTTCAGACAAATGGTCTCGTTCTCTCTTCAACTTGGAAGCCGCTCATGCCGATCAAGAAAAGCAGTCTGTGGTTCTTTCCGAAAGGTATGCTTTGATTGTCAGGATTGATTGGGGAAACAGAATAATTTCGCGCTCCTTGTCTCATTCTTGCATCCCTCCCTTTCGCAAACGTCAGCGATCTGGCTCGGCGTCATCGCGAGCAAGCAGAAAATGTACTCGCAGCAGCGTAAGTCATCTGCCCTTGCGTTTGAGAAAGCGCCTGCCTGCCTGCATTTTCTCACCGTCCCCTGCTGCTGCTTTTGCAGTCCTGAGGCTGGCCGCCAACACGCACGCCTGCCCCAACCATCCACGCGAGAATATCTGGTTCGCCCCCGAGTCGCTGCCGATGCTCCTACGAGCGCAACCACTGAGGTACGTTTTGTGGCCAGTTCTTCATTTTGCTGCAATCATTTTTCGCTGACTCGACTCTGTCGTCTTCCGCAGGTGCAAGATGCTGCCTCCGAAGCCGTGCTCGCGGCTTTCTCGCGACGAATCCAAGCTAGCAAATCCAAGACCTCGAAATCGCGTCAACAAGCTGTTGGTGGCATCGTCGAATCGAAGCATTGCATCATGTAACTTTTTCTCGGTTTGATATATAAAGCAAGCAACCATTAGCCATTGTCGCACACGTCGGTATAAAGCTAGCTATTTTTTGCACACGTCGTTTTCAGCAGCAAAAGCCACCAGTTCGATGCACTCAGCCTGGTGAATGAAAAAAAAAAAAAAAACACGAACAAAACGAAATGATCCATAATATTTTGAACACAACTTTCCTCTCACTCAGCACACACTAGTCGGAATCTTCAATAAACTCCTCGCTCTTGAACTTCTTGGACGACGACGATGAGGTGGAGGCAGCCGCCTTCTTCTTGGGTTTTGCGGGCTCTTCATCCACGTCCATGGGCTCGCCAGCTGCAGCGCGCTCCTTCTTCTTTTGCTCGTACTCTGCCAGAGTAATTTCGTAGGCCTTGCGTGCTTCGGTTGCTTTTTCGGCCCAGCTCTAAGAAAGGACACAACATTCCAGGACACGAGTCAGCGCCAATTCAACGGACTCACAACAATCCCAATCGTCTCCTCTTCTGCTTACATTCTTTTCCGACTCGCCGAGCTCCTTCCATGCGTTGCCAAGGATGCTGCCGAGTTCCATTACGTTCGCGTCAGGATTCTTCGCCTTAAACGCGGCGCGATTCTCATTCGCCCACAGCATGTACGACGACATGGGCTTCTTTGGCGCGTTCTTGTCCTTGGCGGCCTTCTTTGTCGGTGATGAGCTCTTTTTGGGGGCCTTGCGCACAGGCTTTGGCTTGTGCTCCTTCTTGTGCTTCTTTGCCTTCTTGACTTTGGGCTCGCCATTTTCATCCTCGCTCCCAGAGCCGCTGTCCGAGCTGTCGCTTCCACTGTCGTCGGAGCTCGAAGTGTAGTTCTCGTCAAACCTGTAGGCAAGCACAGAGTTAGCACAGAGCAAAAGATGCATCTCGCCAAAAACAACAAAAACGAAAAACGAAAAAAACTCACTCTTCGCCGACTTCTTCAACATCAGAGTTTGCCTGGAAATCTTCATCCTCTGTTACACGAAAGATCAGAAGGCAAAGATGAGCACCGAGTACACCTCGTTTCCATTGTTCCACCCACCAAATAACCGCCCCCCTCCTTCTTCCGAATCATAGTCATCGCCGGCAATCTCGCGAGCATGGCCCTCCTTCTTCATGCGGCGCTTGTACGAGTCGTTCTCTTCATCGTCGCTGTGGATGGCGCCGTCTTCGTCATCGCTGTCATCGCCAGCGGCGGCGGCAGCACCGCGAGCCGGTGGCTTGTCTGCGACGACGGAAAAGCCCTTGGAGCGCGCCTTGGCGTTGCAGAACTGCTCGAGATTTCGCTGCTCTTCCTTGGGAATGCTATTGAAGGTAAATCCAGTGCCCGAGTGGGTGACGATGGTGAAGGCGAACGTCTTCAGAATCGAGCTACCGCGCTCGAACGTGACCGTCTTAATGTCCGAGTAGTGAATATACGTCAATGGCTTGTGCACAAAGATGAAGGCGTTCTCGAGCGGGAAGAGGTAGCCATCCGACGCCCTGTACGAGGCCTTGTAGCCGTGCTGCTCAGAGTATGCCTTGTCCTTGGAGGAGGCCGCGGCGGGCTGAATTGGCAGTCGGACGGACATGGCGGACAGCAGACGCGCCAGAATCATCACCTCGCCGCCAGACATTTCCTTGGTGATGGCAAAGTGGTTGGGCTTGGGCGCATCGCCTTCGCGCACGTTCTTGTTGATCAGCTTGGAGACCTGGAGGTTCTTCTCGGCAATCTCGGCCTCGGTCATGTTGAGCTCGACCGAAATTTCCCGGCCTTCCGTCTGGAGCAGGAAGACAATGAAGGGATACGGGGTTTGGCCCTGTCGCACGGGCGGATCAAGCGCCAAGACAACAAAGACTCGGAACTGGTCGGGATGGGGCAGCACGAACGTCTTTGAAATGGACGCGAACGGAATCTTGAAGTCGTGGGTCTGGCCGTGCAACGTGAGCATGGTGGGGTAAAAGTCCATCTGGTAGCGGCCGCGAGGCGTCTGGCAGTTGACATCGAGCAGGGACACAATAACGTCGCCCGCAGTGTGCGCGACATCGACCTTGCCGAGAATGCGCTGGAAGAGGCGCGTGACTGGCAGCTCGTGCTCGTCGCCCTCAACGCCTTCCTCTGCCTCCTCGGGTTCCGACGCAGAGTCCTCCTCGTCGGAACTGACTTGGGTCGGTGCAGGCTCCTCGCCGTCGACCTGCATGATGGTGCTTTGCTCGGCTTCGCGTCGTCGTCGACGCAGGTCGTTTCGCCGGGCGCGAGCAGCGTTTCGCTTGTCTCGCTCGATGCGCTCACGCTTCTTGCGCTCCTCCTCGCGGCGCGCCTTCTCGACGGGATCTTCCGACTCGAGCACGGCGCTCGGATGGACCACAAAGCGCATGTTGACCAACTGTTGGTCGTCATCGTTGGGATCGTCCTGCTTGAACTCGAGGGTAATGTCGTTCTTCTTCATGTGCGTCTGCGACACGTCAGACAGCGGCAATTCGAACGCGACCTTGCCATCGACGTAGAAGGCCAGTCCGTTGCCAGTGAATCGCGGCTCGCCCCACGTCCAGCCTTTCGTGGCGATATCCGAGGTCTGTGCGCAGAGATGAGATTTGATGTTTAGAGATGATGCATTTGGCCTTTTGCAACTCCTTCGTTCGTAGCAGGCATCAATGGAAGCAAAAGTGTGAACACGCATTGGCTGCATATTTACCTGCACAGTCTGGTGGAACGTCGACGAAACGTACTGCTCAATGTCTGTCAAGTGCGCCTCCTTAAACCCGAGCAATCGGAGCTTGCTGGAGGGCAGCTGGATGGCCAGCTCGTAGCCCGTTGCCGCGCGGTGCCACGCAAAGCCGCGCAAGTCGGAGCTTGCAGCGAGTGTGACTGCGCCAGTCGCTTGGTTCTTGAACGCAACGCCGGCCTCTTGCATCTTGACCATGCCCTTGAACTGCACAGGCAAGGGGCAATGAGCAACATGTCAACGTGAGACAAGGTCGGACGTCGATCCAACGACAGAGCGCAAGTGCAACGAACGAAAAAAAAAAAAAAAAAAAAAAAAGAAACAAACAAACAAAAAAAAAAAAAAAAGCGCAAGATCTCAAGCGTTGGCGCTTTCTCTGGGCTCGATGGCAGACGAGCGGCGACCAACAACGGCTCGAAACCCTAGCACAGGCGTCTAAGAGCGGCATTTCGTCATTCAGAGCGGATGCACGGGACTGTAGCGGGCGAGGGCAAGCGCGAACAGCACATGGATGCCTCATCAAAATTTTGGCGGGAAAGGCAGCAGTTCCCGCCAAAATCTGAACGTCCATCAAAACGCCGTTTGCCGTCGTCGCCCAACGACAAGCAAGCGCGACCAGTCTCGCAACCACAAACAGATGCAGCACTCTTGTTCCAATAGAGAAGAGAAGGAAGAGCGAGAGCAAGGCGACCTACCAGCTTGCCCTTGCTCAAGAGCGAAATGTTGTTGAATTGGACTCCTTCAGACATTTTTGCTTTGAGAGAAATGAAGAATGAGCGAATGGTACACACTTGCATTTCCCATGTGTAGTTGTTGCAATTGAAGCAATCGAGGTTGTTGGTGTGTTGACAACTTTGAAAAATCGCAGCAAAGCAACACCAAAGTCAAAGCGAACTTCGAATTGCCGCTAGTCGGCTCCTCATCATCGAGGGCATGCCAGCAACAGCGTATTGCAGTAAGATTTCAATGTGGGACGATGCAGGTATCCCCCCCCCCAATGCTCGGATTCAATGGAGGCATTGCCGTGGTTGCTCCATTTTTGTCTTCTCCGCAATGGTGTGCAGTACATAATCGCAGAATGTGTGCTATAGTACATAATCGCAGAATGTGTGCTATTCTCCTTTCTATTCCGGTGGAATTGCCAGCGAGAGAGAGAGAACTCATTCGTTTTCAACGCCTTAAGAGAGCCGAAAGCAGCTTGATTGACAGATCACTCAATCACAGTGTGTCGCGCGAGAGCACTACCGTACAATATTTCTTCCGCAAAATCTCCTTAACTCTCCGATTGATTTGGCAACACGGAAAATCGCACCCTGAACTCCAACCAAGTCAAACTCGACTTTGGCCAAATGCAGTGTTCGCTCTCTCTTTTTTTACTGCAACAATGGGTACGCATTTGCTTTTCAAAAACCTTTTCG
Organism: Capsaspora owczarzaki ATCC 30864; assembly: GCF_000151315.2. Classification (NCBI taxonomy): domain Eukaryota; class Filasterea; order Ministeriida; family Capsasporidae; genus Capsaspora; species Capsaspora owczarzaki. The sequence goes on along the minus strand of NW_011887305.1, from coordinate 297,820 downwards.
TCTTTTCCGATTTCGACTGCAACGGCCTCTCGCGGACTCGGCTCGACCTCGGCATCAGCAATCACAGGCCAGACATCAACAATGGGGGCGGGGGCTTTGTGGGGCCGCTTGCGGGGAACAGAAGGGACGACGAACAAGCGAACGAGCGAACAATGTTCGCTGGTGCACCGGCTCTGGTCGCTCCATCCGACCCGCTACTGCATCGCAATCCACCCATCCCCTTCGCAATCCATCACAGCATGACGTGCTCTATCGGATTGGCACCGGTGGCAGGTCGGCAGGGCGTCGGATGGGTTGCTTATCGAGGGGCGAACGGACGGCAGCGGTTTGGATTGGCTTTTCCATTTTTTTCTCCCTGTTCCATCCGCTTTGATGGTTTGCATCGGCCTCTTTGTTCCGCACGCTTCCTGAAGCAGCACGACCCATACAGCTGTTTGGTTGTTTCGGTTTTGGGGCATACGACGGCAATGCTCGAGAGTCGCTTCATTGCCCAACACCTTGCATAACCTTGCATAACCTTTCCATCCCCTGCTCGATTGCTCACACACACTCCCCCCCTCTCTCTCTCGTCTCAATCCACAGGCAAGCCTAGGGGCCTCCGCACAGGTCGCAAGCTGTTGAACGACCGCCGTGAGTCGCTGTGGGCTGACAAGTTCCTCAAGAAGAAGATGCTCGGCACGATTTTCAAGCACTCCCCCTTCGGTGGCTCGTCCCACGCCAAGGGCATCGTGCTCGAGAAGGTCGGCGTTGAGTCCAAGCAGCCTAACTCTGCCATCCGCAAGTGCGTCCGTGTCCAGCTCATCAAGAACGCCAAGAAGGTCACCGCTTTCGTCCCCAACGACGGTTGCCTCAACTTTATTGAGGAGAACGACGAGGTCCTCGTTGCCGGTTTCGGTCGCTCTGGCCACGCCGTCGGTGATATTCCCGGTGTCCGCTTCAAGATTGTCAAGGTTGCCAACGTCGCCCTTCTCTCGCTCTTCTCTGGCAAGAAGGAGAAGCCGCGTTCTTAAGCAGCTTTCAGCTTAAACCAAAGTGTGCCCCATTGTATACAGTTTGTCGAGTGCGTTTTGTTTCCCCCCTCCCAACCACATATCGCGCGTGCCTGCAGATAACTGTATATGCTCTATTGAAATGAAGCTCCTGCGGGCGTTTTTGACAGACTTGACTGACAAATATTTTCTGTCCTTGTTTTTTTTTTGTTCCATTTTTTCTTGAACTGGTATTGGAGTGGGAAATGGTAGTTTTGGTCTTTATTGGATTCGCTGTAGCGTTTTCAAGGCAACGGAATAGGGAGAATCAGTTCTGCAGGATTCGACCATTGCGTGATGATTTATTGGGTGTTGTAGTACTCTCGAGCGTAGGCCAGCGACTGCAAAGAATGGTCATCGTACATCATGGTGAGTACCGTCAAAGCAAACAGCCAAACCCACAAACGAACAAGCGGTTGACATACCAACATGGGAGGGCCAATAATAAGACCAAACCACACGAAAAGGTTGCCGTAGACCAGGCCCTTCCATTGGCGGAACAGGTAAATCCACAGCAGCTGCGACATCTGGAGGATGAAGAGGTACGGGCTGAAGACGCGGAGCGACACTGCCAACACCTGCAGACCAACAAGAAAATGGAAACGTGTCAGCAACCATGCCAGGACCATCACCAACCACAACAACCCTTCGAGTCAAACATACCATCTCGTGGATGATGGACGAAATCAGAAAAGTGGCAAACGTGGCAGAGCGGCGGGACATGCGCAACGAGCGAATAGAGCCAAGGTAGAGGTAGCGCAGCAGAAAGTCGTGCACGGGCTTGTTCCACTTGCGTGCGTACTCTTCGAACGAGGTGGCATTCCACCAGTCCTCGTAGAACTCGCGGTCGGCAAAGCGGGTGACTTCGGCGAAAAAGTTGAGCACGCACTCGAAAATAATGTAAAAGAACAGACCGTGGCAAAACAGCATGGGCATGATGAGCCGCGACACGGTGTGCAGATTGTACACAAACTGCGCCAGCGGAGTCAGGTTCTTGTAGGCGTCCGTGGCATGCTCCTCGAGCACGGGCATGTAGTAGTGCGACACGACAAAGTAGAGGAAGAAGAACGAGCACCAGAACTGCACAAACTTGAGCAACACGTAGCCGTGCCGGACGCGTGAGGTGCGAGGGTACTCGAGCTCGTAGACGAGCGTCGGGTAGAGCAGGTACATCAGGTAGTTTTTCAGAGTGACGTTTTGCGGGTAGACGACAGACTTGCGGCTGACATCGGCGGCGTTGGTGGACGAATCGGGGTCTGAACTCAGAAGAGGTGTGTGTGTGTGTGTGTGTGTGTGTGTGTGTGTGTGTGTGTGTCTGTGTGTGTGTGGGGGGGGATGCGTCAAACAGTTGGAGCAAAGGTGAGGGACGGTTGTGCCAGCAAAAGTGAAATTTTGCAAAATCGCGCGACAACATGGCGCGGACTCTTACGAGCAGCCTCAGCATGAAACTGGCGATTGGAGGCCAGGTACGAATGGGCTTTCATCACGAGCACACACGTTTCAACAATCACGTAGACCGATTGGGTAAATCCGAGCTCGAAACGGATGCAGAGAAGTGGTGCAACAATCAGCATTGACAGGATCAGCGCAGTGTGCAAGATGATCTGCAGCACTTGCGGGATGAGTCGGGCGACAATCATCTGAGCAGAGGAGGAGGGAGGAGAGGCAAGCAGCAGAACAAAGAAACAAAGTGAGCAAACGCACAATTCAACGAGCACAAGCCAAACGAACAGCAGAACTACTCAAAGCGCCAGCCCATCGAGACAATGCAACTGCACCTTTTGAAAGACGACGGGAAGCATGGCAAGGCCAGCCACACTCAGGACGGCGCCAAACATTTCCTTGAGATTTCGCGAGATGGTGTCCAACACGTCGTGCTCGATCGGACTGCCTTCCTTCATCAAGTTGTCGGCTGCCTTTGTGACGACAAAGAAGGCCAATCCGAGGCCGAACAGATTGTGGAATCCGCGGAACTGGTCGTCGCCAATTGGCGGATCGAGCGTCGAATCCAAGCGAGACTTTCGAGCCACGTACCTGCGTTGCATGCACCGTTGAGCAAAACAACAGCGATTCGCAAATCAGGATGAATACCACAAAATCTGAGAAAACGCGACCGTTCAAGCGCGTCATCATTGTTCGCTTCGTACTTTTCCTTCTTGTGCGATTTGACGCTGTGATCAAACACCAACCGAGGTGGACACAAAAAGTGAGCGTTCAATCATGCAGGCAACATCTCACGCGTTTCCAGTGGCGCATATGCAAGTTGGAGTCGCGGAGTGATGGAGTGCGGAGTTGAGGGGGAAAAATCTGCGCGCGTTCCCAGCGATGTGAATCCAAGCCGCCATTTCGCTTGCAAAGGCATGGAGTTGGAAAGGGACTTGCCAGTCGCATCAGAATGTCTAAGAGTGTGTGTGTGTGTGTGTGTGTGAGTTGCGTTGAGATGGGGATGGCTTACAGTGTGGCGTCGGAGCTAGCAGCAGCAGCCACTGTGGTCACACTCGTCGCTGTCGTCGCAGTCACAGTCGAGGCAGTCTTGGAGCGTGCTGGCGAGCGAGAACGCGATCGCGAGGGAGACGCAGCAGTGGTGGCAGTGGTCGCAGTGGTGGCTGGGGAGTGGACGCCATTGGCTTTGCGCGATGGCGAAGCGGAGCGATGCTCAGTGCCATTCGCCACCCGTGCAGGCATTGTGGATCCGACAAGAGCGAGCAAAAAGAAAAAAAAAAAAAAACAGGAATGAATATGCAATAATATCACAGACCAAAGCAAACTTCAAAAGAAGGACGTGAATGAATGGATGGAGATGAAGAAAAGCTGAAGGAAGCAAATCAAACTCCTTGAAGTTGACATTGCTGCAGGTCTGCTTCAGTCGGCAGTATGCCATAGGATTCCAGGTAAAGCATATGGGACAGCTACGGAAGATGCAGAAGTCAAAGTTTGTCGAGATTCGCGACTTTTTTTGTTCCAGCAGTAATCTTGGATGTGCAACAAATCCAATAGCCTTGATGGAGACTTGTTAAACATTATATATTTTGATACGCTTCGTCACGCAGATGTGCAAACACCCCATTTCATTCAGACGGTGGCTTTTTAAAGCATGAGCTCGCACCACTTGGACAGGCACTCGTATGCGTCTTGACGGTGCTTGGAGTTTGCGCTACAAGTCCAGATCAAAGTTCAGATCAAAATAACAAACTACCAAGTGAGTTGCAGACCTAACCGACAACAGCGACAGTTTTGCTCAATTGCTCAGAAACACGTCCACGTACCTAGGAGCAACCTCCTTGAACCAATCGAGGAAATCACCCTCGTTCTTGTTGAGAATGAGGAACTGGCCGAGCAGCTGGTAGGCGTACTTGAAGCCCTGGTCGTTCAGCTCGCCCGAAATCTTCTCGCCAATGCCGGCGACTTGGTTGACGGGCTTGTCCCTCATCTGTTCCTTGATGAAGTTCTGGTATCGATTTCATTTTCATTTTAAAGCGCGTTAGGTTACTGTTTTCTCTTCGTTTTTCGGGTTTGTTGCTTCTGCATTGAACGCGCTTCTCCAGCAAAGCCAACCCAGCAAGTGGCACTGCGTTTGCTCTCCTCCTCCTTCCCTCTTCTCTTTGTTCTTCGTGTTTCCACCACCCATCCCACTCACCGTCACTGCACCACTGCACCACTGCACCACTGCGCACAAACGTCGTTGTTTCGTCCTTTTTTTTTTTTTTTTTTTTTTTCCATTGTCCTTCCTTCCGTCTCCCTGGCTCTCCTCCTCCTCGACCAAGGCGTTCTCGCGTTCAAATGCACTGCAAGCACTGAGATTTGGTTGCATCAGCACGCACAGGCAGTACTGCGAAGAAGAAGCCAAACGAGAGCGAAAAAGTGAACGAAAACACAGCCAAACAGTTTGAAACCGTTTGCTGTATGGCGTCGGTGCACACAACTCCCCCTTCTCCCCAAACACTGAGCAAAGCTGATCCTGACACTCATATTGAATGATGATGATAATAACAATGACGATGATGATGATGATGATGCAATCGAACACTGCGTTGCTCTTACCTGATGCTTTTGCGAGGTGGTTTCAGCCATGTTTGGTTTTGGTTGGACTTTGAAAAAGTTGGACTGAGCAAAATCCAAACGGAAAAAAGTCGCCTTTTAAAGTAGTGAACAAAAGTCAGAAAGAGCAGCACTGTGGAACATCCACCCCAACGCCAGAATGAAGGACAGAGGTCGTGGAAGTCAATGCCAAGAAATGAGGCTGGTGGTGCTCGCACAAGAGACAGGAGAAAAGGGGAACTCAAAGAATTGTGTAGGTCCATGCACGAAACATCACGCAACCACTCAGAGCAACACACTTGTTGAGATTTGTTATGCTGTACCGAGTTCGGTGAACATTGTGAATGCCAGTGAACTTTCACACATCAGCATATGGCACAGAACAAGGCTGTTTGAAGAAAAGCGGCAGAAGAACAGCGCTTCAGAGGCAATCACAATTGGTTTTGCGCTCTTGCATGAGGATGTGAAAATTTCTTAAACAAATAGACAACAGTGGTATTTGGTGACAATTTCTTTGAACACACGACACAAACATCACTCGGGTTTACATCCGATGGCGCTGAGCAACCACTTCAAATGCACGTGCGCTTTCTCCATCTGCGCTGCATTATTGTCGTGGACATCGAACATGAACTGGACACAGGATCCAACAGCATTGAATCCGGCCTTGTTGCGCGTGTGTGGATTCAAGCCAATGGGCAGATACGTGCCAGTGATGGCGTCTTGGATGTCCTTGCAAGATGCCTTTTGCGCATACATGAAATGCAGAAGCGTGTCGCCATTTTGGTCCACATCATACAACCGTGCCCCTGCTTGATGAAAGCGAACAATCGACTGGATGGATTTGCACGCGTACATGGCGGGAGTCTTGCCATGCGCATCGCGGGCGTGAAGATCGAATCCGAGTGCCACCCACTTGGACAGTGTCCGTTCCCACCAAGTGTCCTCGCGCTGGGCAGCCAGGTGCAAGGGAGTCGAGCAGTGTGGATCTTGCGTCGTGGCGTTCACATCGAAGTTTGCATACTCCAACACCTTGGCAACATCCTCGCCGTCGTCCGACATCACGAAATGGTGGAGGAACGTCCATCCACCGCCATCGACACAGTTGACATCCAAACAGTCCGCGCGCCTGAGAGGCACAACGACCCCTTCACGGACGGTAGACACCGCAGGAGTATCGCTCTCGTCGTCTTCAAACAAGGAGCGAATGTAGCACAATCCCGCGGTTCGATAGTGTGCGCGAACGTGCCGCAGAAACGAAATGGCGCGATACGAACGAGTCATGGTGGCCATGAGCGGCGTCTGGCCCGTGCGGTTTCGCGCATTCAGGTAAGGATGGTGTTCGAGCAACCGCGAGACCTCCGAATCAAAGTGATTCCGATCGAGCAGGGTGTGCAGCGAAGAGCAGACGCAAACGCCTTCAACCACCGTGTCGACTGCGACTCCTCGATTCAAGAGCCATTCCCAGACGGACGCGTCAGAGCTAGCGCCGATGCTGGTGCAAACGGCATTCATCTTGCGGATGCTCGAAATCGCGTGCACATCGACGCCAAGCTCAGCCAGCGTTTCCAAGCATTGCGTCGAATCGTAGGCCGCCGCTACCAGGAACGGCGTGTCGTCCAAGTGATCTCGCCCTTCAAGCAGGCGGCCACGCCCGATGGGATCATGCTCCAAAAGAGAGAGCACAAATTTGAGGACCGCGGCGCTTTCGTGACGCACGGCGAAATGCAGCACGTTGGCGCTCGATCCTGAGCAGACCTGATGGAGGCTTGCCCCGTGCAGCAACAGCCGATTTACCATAGCGCGCACGCGCTCAAGCATGTCGGGCGTCTCGCGGGGCCTTCCGCACACCGCCATGTGAATGGTACCCATCAGTTCAGCGGAATTTCGCAAATTCAACGCGAGACCCTGCGCCGGCGTCACTTCAATGCAGTCGGCTCCATTCGAAATGCCAAAGAAGAGCAACACGTCCAGCTGCTTGTCCGAGCAAGCAGCAACAGCAATGTGCTCTGCGTTGACGGAGCCTCCTTCGGGAGTGGCGGGCAGGAACGTCTCACGCAAGTGTTGTAGCAGAGCACCAAACACCTCGCTGGAAAGCCGCAGGTTGGCAAACTCTGGATCGAGCCACTCCTGTGGCAGACAGGCTTGCAGGGTTTCCAAGACACGTGAGAACGGTCTGGGCGAGTCGTTCCGGTTGATCAATTCCGCCTCGTCTGGCTCGAGACTGTCGTTGGTTTCTCGAGCAGTGACGGCAGTGTTGCAAGCCTTTTGAATCAGCAGCGCTAGCTCTAAGGCGGTGGTCGCGGCACCTGCATCGTCTGCTGTTTGGGCAAAAGCCCGAACGCTTGATGCAATCAACCGCGCCACCGTCACCTCGGGCTGGATCATATTTTGTTCGTGCCCACACGCCAGAGCGAGCGCGGACTCAAGCGGAAAGATCCATCCTTGCTGCTCATTCCAATCAATGGCAAACTGCACCAATTCGGCGTTGCCCCGCCGAACAGCGCAATCGAGGATGGAGTTTGGAATGGAAGGATTTGCGCCAAAGCGGAGCAGCACTCTCACACAATCAATGCTCGAGATGCCAATGGCAAACAAAAGCGGCGTGCACAACAAACCGCGACCGCCGTAGTTGTCAATCACAGCGGCCAGCTCGGCCGCGGGTGCTGCTCTGCAGATGAATTCCAACGTCTTTGGAAAGCCTTGTCTCGCGCAAATGTGAAGCAAGTTGATTCCGGAGCTTGTCCGGTGGAGTAGCCGGGTGTGTGGTGCGAGCAGGCGAACCAGCGCAAGTGCAGTCGCGTCGGTGAAGGAATCGTAGTATCCCACGGCGTGAATTGGCAGGTCCTCGTTCACCATGTGTGGAATGCTGCACGCCGCAATCCCTCCAGGAAGGGTGAGCGCATGCGAAACTGCGGCAACGGCAGTGGCGACGCCTTCTTCTTCTTCTTCTTCTTGGTCCGCGGTGTTCAGAGTTCCTGGTCCTGCCGACTTCCAGGCGTCGAGAACAATGTCTCGGAACGCCGTTCTGCCGGTTGCATTTGCGCGTGCAAGGTTGGTGTCAGGATGGCAAAGCACTCGCGCGAGCAGCCGATCACGGATGCTGCGTCGGTGGAAAGCTTCCAGGTGCATCAAAATGAACGAAACAAGACCGACCGTTTCAACAGTGCTCTTGCAGCGGGCTGCCCCATCAAACTTTGGGTGGTCGATAAGCGCTTGAGCAATTTGTTCGCAAGTCTTGAGGTCTTTGGCCGGAATGGAGGGTTGGCCAAGCTGCGCGATCGCCAAGAAGATTGGTGCGTCAAACTCGGGTCCCGCGCAAACGTTGGGCGACACACCCATGTCCAAAAGCTGGTTGACAAGGTTCAAGTCTCTCGTCGTGACTGCGTAGTGCAAGGCAGTCTTGCGCAGAGCGTCAAAGGCCTCCAGTTGGTGCAGCCGCGCGGCGTGTTTCAGCGTCAGCGCAATGAGGCCCTGATGCTTGAACTGGATGGCAAGAGTGTGAGGCAGGTCGCGAGGCGAGAATGGGTCGAGGGCATCAATCGTTGGGTAGCCGCTTTGTTTGATAAACAGCTCCACCATTGGTTGCAGACCCTTTTTGCAGGCAGCGAGAAACGGAGTGGTTGACGAGCACAGCTCATGGCAGTCGGCGCCATGATCCACCAAACACTTGACAATGTCGAAATTCGAGGTGTCTACTGCAGCGAGCAGTGGGCTGAGTGGTTGCTTTTGCTCGCAATCCCGAATCTTGAGCAAGTGCGCAAACAGCTCGGAATGACTGGCAAGCACTTGCACCAACGCCAGGTTGGACTTGACGACGGCCGTCTGCAAAACAGTTCGGCTGCGAAACGTGGAAGGCCGCACGGCCTGGTCAAATGGCACCACTCTGAGCAACGCGCGCACGGTTTCTGTTTGGCCCCATCGAGCGCACCACGCCACTAGACTCTGCAAGCCAACTTTGTTGAGAAAGCGACCGACCTCGCGCCGACCAATTCGATCGTCTGCCCGAATCGGCTCGAGCGCAGCTTGGGCCAAAGGAGCAGCACCGGCCCTCGCCGAGTGGCAACCAAACGCAATCAGGCGCAGGAGCAGTTGTGTCGAGCCAACCTTGGCCACCTCCTCCAACGGATGCACACAAGCCCCAAACAGGCTCGAGCTGGGCTTGAGCGATGCTGCGCCAGTCGCGAGGAATTCAATTGCGGCCTCACTGTTGCCAGATCGAAGCGCTTCTTTGAAAGTCTTGGGGACGGCGACAGCCGTGCTGCTGCTCTCTTCATCGTCGGATTCCGCAAAGACCATGTCTTCAAATTCGACGGAAGCCCAACCGAACGGGTCTTCCACGGGATCAGAAGATGGGGTGAGTTGGGTCGCTGTGGGCGATGCGGGATCCGGAATGGTAGTTGCAGACGAGGCGGCATCAGCATCCAGATTAGGCGATCGTCCGGACTTGGCCTGAGCCATCCGACGAATCGATCGACCAAGATAGATGCTACCGAACGAGTCATGGCACTTGGTACAGGTGGTTGCAGGTGATCTGCAGGCTGGGGTTGATTCGGCAACGCGGCGACTGTTGGAGCATGTGTGAAGGAGGGCGTTGCGTCATCATCGGGATTCGCATTGTCAGCATCCTCGTTGTCGTCGGGATTCGCGTCGTCGTCGTCGTTGTGGGTCACTTCGTCCGAATCATCGCCGAACAGCCAGTCCAGCTCGTTCAAGGAAGAGGCAGTTCCATCGTTGCCGTCGAACAACTCGAATTGTGGCGTACTGGGAGCGCCCGACTCGACCAGCGGCTCGTTGGCGAATAATCCATCGAGGAAGGCAATCTGCTGAGCCATCGTCGCCACTGAGAAGCGCCTTGCATTGGTAGAGTTGGTGAAATGGAAGGTCGTGGGAGGACTAAGTTTTATGAGATGGATGGGCAATAGGCTGTGTTCAAGATTGGGAGCCGACACAAAGGGAATGGTGAACATGTCCCTCCAGCGCTGCCCTGTCATTGCGTATCAACACACACACAGACTCTGATGCTAGAAATGAAACAGAAAGAGAGAAAGAGAGAAAGAGAGAGTGAGAAAGCGAAAGAAAGGGATGAAAAAGGACTGTGCTGATTAAGCAAAACACCGAAATAGTGAAACAGCGAAACAGCGAAAAAGTGAAACAGCGAAACAGCCGTTGCGTAACATTGGACTGAGCGAATTTTTGACTTGAAGTCATGCAATGGACAGCGAGCAACAATCTCAACAAACGAACATTCAGCAACTAGATCGACGAGGCGGTGTGTGTGTGTGTGGGGGGGGGGAGAGAGAGAGAGAGAGAGGGAAACACACACACAAAAAAAAACAGCTAATCTGCTACTGCCAGTCCAAAACAGCCTTTTTGTCGACAGGGAAGAGATCGCGCAGCTCCTTGTAGTTCGGCTCCTCCGTGTACTTGATCTTCTCCACCAACGCAAAGAAGCGTGTCAAGGCAGCTGCATTCCATCAAAAAGTCAGAGGAGATAAACCGATGCAGAAATGCAACATTGAACTTCTCTCATTCCCTTCTCACCTGAGCATTTGAAACTGCGCGGATCAGCCAAAAGAGCTTGCTTGGCAGCAAGAACTGCGTTCTTTTGTGTTTGCTTGGCCCAAGGGAGCGCGCCAAGCTCGAGTTTGACGAGCAAAAATCCGAGCGACTGCAAATCGCTTCGGCGCGAGCAGACTGTCCACAGAGTCAGCAATCAAGCCTTTGATCTTTGTCGACTCTCCAGAAACACGACTAGCAGCAACTTACTGTAGCCTTCGTGCACATCGGTGGAGGCATACTCGAGAGTGCCGTCGAACGCAGCCTTCTTCTTGTTGTCATAGACGACGTGCTTTCCGCCAAACATGTAGCGCTCGGCGATGCCAAAGTCGACGAGGTACACATCCTGCGCGTTGCTTGAGCCGGGGGCGCCGAGCATGAGGTTGGACGCCTTGATGTCGGCAAACACAAAACCAAACGAGTGCACATATTGCAACGCGAGGATCTGCCATTCAAATGCGACAACATGCAGCGGTCAGTGTCAACATCTTCAATCCAGCATGACTGGGGCCAACACAACTCTGCTCGCTGGTCGGGCCATACCACAGCGTTGGCAATGTAGTCCAGGGTAGGCCGGGTGAAGGCGCCGGTCAGCTCAAACAGCTGCTGAATGCTCGGTCCCATCAGTGCCACGACGATGAACTGACTTGGCTGGCCCTTCGAGGTCGTGAACTTGCCGTAGGAGTGATAGAGCGGCATGCCGACCGACGAGACGCCTCGCTGCGACTTGACAAACTTGTCGACTAGCACCCGCAAAAAAAAAGCAAAAAAAAAAGCACACATGAGTAGATTGCAAGACAACTCAAAGCGCTGCCCCTGCAAAAAATAGGATACAATCACAATGCTCCAAAAATACCGCCTTACTGTTGTCCTGCTTGCCCAGAGTTTGGTAAATCTTGCTCTCCGAGTCAAGAGGATTGGCTTTCTTTGTGTGGATGGGCTCGATTTTGATCGCTACAGATCCTGTGCCGTCCTTCGGCTTGGCTAAACGTTTTGAACAGGCCAAAATAACAAATGACAAGAAGATGCATTGTAAGTACATTGGCAATCAATTTTGCTTTTTTTTTTTTTTGGCATACCCACGAATCTCACCTTCGTAGACGGCGCCATGGCCGCCAACGCCGAGCAGACGTGTCAATTGATACTCTTTCTTGGCAAAATCGGTCAGCACGGTTCCGACAGTGACCAGCATGGCAGTGGAGCTCGGAGGAACGACAGGCGCTTGGTTGGCTGTGCAGGCGATTTCGTACGGGGTGCCGGTGGTGGCCTTGGCCTTGGCCTTGCCCGCTCGTGGCGACGATGCTGCCAAAGCCTTAGCGGGGGCCTTTGCAGCTGTCTTGGCGGCGGTGGCCTTGGCGGACGCCGTGATGCGTGCAGCGGGCTTGCGAGCTGGGAGAGCTTGGTCCTCCTCGTCCTCATCCTCATCCTCATCATCATCATCATCATCTTGGTCCATTGCAAACGCACCACGACCACGATCGGCTGCGCGACCAACGCGTGCTGCACGAGCAGCAGCTGCCGGCATGTCGTTCCGTTCCTGAGCAACGCGTTTGACTTGCGGGCGCGCGGCGGCGGGCGGCGGCGGCGACAGTGCTCCGAGCCTGAGCCGTCTTGGTCTTTGCCTGACGCACTTGTTCTTGATCTTCATCGTCATCATGCTCATCATCTTGGTCATCTTGGTCAGAGTTTGCAGCAACAACGGCTGCCTTGGCTCGGCTGGTCGTCCTGGGCGTCTTGGCCGCCGCAGCCCGCGCGCCCTTGCGTCCCGTGGCTACGCTCGTCGCACTCCCGCTCTTGGTCGCAGCGGATCCGCGGACGGCAGTGCGATTCTGGCGCGCACTTTTCAAATTGGCGGCGCGCCGTTTCAAACGACTGCCGTTGTTGTCGTCGTCGTCGTCCTCGCTTCGATCGCCGCCGTCCTCCTCTTCGCCGTTACGATAGTGATCATCATCATCACCATCGTTATCATCATCGTCGTGGTCGGAATCGCGAGCTGCTCGGCGCTTGGTCGTCACTCTCGCCCGCGCTGGCGGCGATGCCATCAAATCCTCATCCGCGTCCTCGTCGTCGTCCGCTTCCACTGCGACTGCACGCCGCGCATAAAAGCTCGATGCAGGCGCAGAGACGGGCGACAACGTCACTGGCGTCGGCTCGCTCTGGCCCCACATCAAGCGGGACTTGACAATCTTAAACCTGCTGCCCAGATAATCCATCCCCACACACAGCGAACGTGATGAAACTGACAAGACACAGAACAAACAAAAAAGGAGTGAAGGTTCTGAGCAAACAAATAAAAAATGGAAACGCTCAGAAAAAACAAACAAACAAAATCAACTCAGAAAACCATGCAGTTTGTGATCTCCAATGTTGTTCCATTCAAATTTTCGTGCTGCAACTCGCTTTCCAGCAACCGTCTTCAAGAGCTGAGCGACGTCCTGTTACTCCATCTCTCCAAGCGTTTCTAATCGCCTGAATGTTCAGCAAATGCACCTCAACGTCGCTCTGCCATTCAAAATTCTGCAGGAACACAAAGCCAACGTCTGGTTGAAATCTGAGCCTTTTCGCTTTTCCACTCCTGTTGTAACAACAGAGCATCCTATGCAATACATGTCTCTCCACTATACACTCGCAAAGCTCACTCATCGTTTCCCCTTCAAAGACCTCTTATTCCGCATCCTCTCTTTATCTCTCTCTCTTTCTCTTCCGCTTACCCTTCCGCACTTTGAGAGTCATCTTCAAGCAACAACCGTTTCTCATCAAGCCAAACAAAACAAACAAAAAGCCCTCTATCTTTTTGGACGGCATTGCCATACAACTTTGCTTTTTTACATCCTAGTTGGTGCAAGCTGTGCTGTGGGGTTGGTAGCACAATGCGAATTCGTGCGACAGCCCTCGCAACGCCACCCCTGCTGGCACTGGTGCTGCTGGCGCTTGTCCTGGTGCTCGTGGGGCATGCTGGGGTCGATGCAAGTGCTCCATTACGACGGCAGTCGCAGCGGCAACCGCGCAGGGCAGACAGCGACAGCGACAGCGGCCCTGGTATTATTATTGCGAGCAGCAGCACTACGACGCTGGCTGAAGCAGCACCACCACCACCACTCGCACCACCACAAGCACCACCACAAGCACAAGCACAAACACAAGCACAAGAACTTGCGCCAATAGACGCCGGCGCAGTCAGCACGGAAGCAGCGGCCGCCGCGCAAGTGAGCGCCGACAGCGACATTGTTATTGAGACTCGCAGCAGCAGCAGCAGCCGGCGTTGCCAATGCAGCCCAGCATCAGCAGCACTACTACTACTACTACTACTACTACTACTACTACTACTACTACTACTACTATTACGACTACCGCCACCAGCCTCAATCAATGGACAGGCATGGATGGGAGTGCTGCTGCTGCTGCTATGGACGGAGCAACCGGCTCAGCCTGCGACTGCTGCAGCGTGTGTCTGAGCAGTATCCAAGACGCTCAGACCACCACGATTGACAATGATGACAATCTCAATCTCAATACATTCGCAGCTGCCGCCGTCGTCGAGCCCCAGGACGCCTGCACGCCCGATGACAATGGAAACCAGCCAAAGCCGTGGAATATCATACGCATCGGGTTTCTCAACGCTGTGACTGGCCAACTGTCCCAGGTTGCGCGCGACTTTGGCGTCGCCATCGACCTCGCCATTGCGCGGATACGGTCGGACGGGATTCTGCTGCCCAAGCATGAAATTGTGCTCGCGACCCGCGACACGCGACTCTCGCAGGCCGAGGGCATCGCCGAGGCGCTCGACCTGGCTGCCAATTTTGGTGCAGACGCGGTCCTTGGTGCAATCGCCTCGTCCGTGTCCAAGGCTTCGCAGCTCGTGTTGCTCAACTTTGGCATCCCGCAGCTGAGCTTCTCGTCCACGGCGCCCGAGCTGAGCAACCAAGCCGACTTTCCGTTCTTTGTGCGAAACGTGCCGTCCGATGCGCTTCAAGGAGCCGTCATGGTCCAGCTTGTCCACAGCTTGGGATGGACGCAGTTTGCCATTATTGCCACCGATGACATTTATGGTCGCGCCGGCGCAGACCAGGTTGTCACCACGGCCAACCAATTCGGCATGTCCGTTCTCGCACGCCAAGACTACAGCACGGGCTCTGGCGTTCGTCCCACTCGGCAAATCCAAATCCTCAAGGACTCTGGTGCACGCATTTTCCTGTACTTTGGCCTCGTGGAAGACGCCCTGCTCATTTTTGCCGAGGCCATGCAACAGGGACTGTTTGGGCCAGAGTGAGTGTTTCTTGTTTAGTCCTGTGTCGTTGCACTTTGAGCTGTTTGCCCTTTTTTTGTTTTTGTGGTTTTTGTTGATGTCGCTCAGTATTTTACTCACTCACTCACTCTCTCTCTTCCCCTTCACAGGTACGCTTGGGTCGTGTGCGAGGGCGTGCTGCCAATGCGCCCAGATGCAGATTACTGCTCCAATCTGGCGGCGAGCGACGTTGCGACCATCTGCCAACCGTGCTACTCGAGTTCCCTGAACTGCGATGCGCAAGTCAACCTCACCGGATCTGGGGCCATGCCCAGCGTGTCGTGCTCCCAGATCGACCTGGAGTGCAAGTTCAAACGCCGGCTTGGGCAAGAGAGCGACATTGTGGCCTTGTACAATGCCATGCGCGGCCTCATTGGATTCCGCCCGCGCCAGGGCGATGGTCCGCTCTACGACGAGTTTCTCGAAACGTGGCGAAATCTGTCAATCACCAACAGCTCGCTGGGCATCGGAGCCACGCCCGGCGACTATTCGTCATTTGCCTACGACGCCGTTTTCATGTACGCCCGAGTGTTTGATGCCATCATTCGAAACCGACAAATCGTTACGCCAAACGCTACCGTGGTTGGCTCGGTTGACGGCGCCTTGATTTTGGACATGCTGCGTCAAACGCACTTTGAGGGCGTGACGGGCCTCATTTCCTTCGACGCGAACGGAGACCGCATTGCCGTGTACGAATTTTTCAACTGGGTCGCCACGAACAATTCGCACGCCTTTGTTCTGCGCGGACTGATCACGCCGCTGCCCTATGATCTTCTCGATACCAACAACTTTGGCATTGAGTTTGTCGCGCCAAACGGCTCCATGTCAGCCGACAATCCGTCGACCCTCACGTTCTATGACGACCTTTCCGTCCTGCCTCGCGACTACGCTTGCTCGTCCATGTGCCAGTCCGCGACACAATGCAGCGGGCCGGGCCCCGACGCATGCTCATCCTGCGCTCAAATGGTCTTCAACGGCACGTGTGTGCGCGAGTGCCCCAATTTCACCTTCCTGCGCGAGTACACTGCCCAGCCTCCGCCGCTACCACCAGGTGGCCGCTTCTCGTCGGTGACATCCAGCCTCACAGGCAGTACACCAACTCCTTCACCCGTATCAACGATTGTATTGGAGTGTGTCCTTTGCGATCCCAACTGCGACCACGGGTGCTTTGGAGCAGGCCCCTCCAAGTGCAGTCGCTGTCGTGATTTGAGCTACGGCGGTGCCTGTGTCGCTGCCTGTCCAGTCGGCACGATCATCTCCTCCACGCGATCCTGCACCACCGTCTACGACTACAACACACAGCTGCGCATCGCGTTCCAGACCATCGCAGCGCTGCTCATTGCCATGTGCTTGCTGACCTTCTACCTCGTCTATGCGTTCCGCGACATGAAAGTGGTCCTTTCCGGCAATCCTCTGTTCTTGCGAATTATTCTTGTCGGCGCCGTGATCGAGCTGGCCTCCGTGTTTGTCGTGGCAGCCGAGCATGTCAGCGACGAATTGTGCAGCGCACGCGTGTGGACGCAGCACCTCGGATTTGCCATCATGTTTACCGCGCTGTTCTGCAAGACCTACCAAGTTGCCCGCGTCTACCGCGTCAAAGTGGATCGACGGGCGACGGTGACCACGCGCGCCCTCTTCAAAATATTCGCGCAGTTTCTTGCCTTCTTTGTCGGCTACTTGATTGTGTTTACGATTGTGGATCCGTCCCGCCCAGAGGTTGGTTTTTTTGCACTTTGATTGATGAGATGGTGGATGATGCCATTTGTTGTGTTGACTAACTGGTTCTCTCGACTCTCCTCCTCTCCCCTTTGCGCCTGTTGTTGGTAACAGTCCTATCTGATCCGTGGCGACACAATCCAGTACAACGGTTGCTCCCGAAACTGGTGGCTGTATTCGCTTCTCTTGTTCGAGTTGCTGTTCATGGGCATCGGCGTGTTTCTCGCGTGGACGGTGCGCAAGGCACCTTCGGCCTGGAATGAATCTCGTCACGTCGTGCTATCCGTGTACAACTTTATGTTTGTGACGGTCGTGATTGAGGTCCTGCTCATCGCTGCCTCGCTGGAGCCAGACGTCCAGTTTGTGCTGCAATCCCTGCAAATCTTCTTCACCGTGCCAGTCGTGGTTGTCTTGATCTTTGGTCCCAAGCTGCGGATGGTCTATCGCGGCAAAGGAAACGTCGTGTTGTCACAGGCACAGGAGAACAATCTGCTCAATGTGATGAAGCGGCAACGACAGCAACGCCTTCGTCAGCGCACGCTTCAACGACTGCAAGAGGAGCTTTTGCTTGAGCAGCAGCACCAACAGCATGTGCACCAGCAGCACCTGGCCCAGCAGCTGGCCGCACAGCAGCAGTCTGGCGAGGACGAAAACATCCACTACGTGACGATGATTGAGAATTCGGACATGCAGACTGCGTCCTTGAACGTGCCGCACTTTGTTTCGTCCAAACAGGAATCGTCGCACAATTCGAACGGCCAAGTGTCGGCAGTTCAGCAGGACGATTCCGACCCGGCGCGCGCCTCGCTCGATGGACCTCCACCCAGTGGCGGTCGGGCTGGCAAGATCCGTCGAAACAGCTCCTCTGTGTCGCGTCTTTCCATTGCTGGAGCGTCGCATGTACCCTTTACGCTGGCTGCCAGTCAGTCCTCGCTAGCCCAGCTGCAGGCCATCGTTGCCCGGGTTGCCGCACAAGAAGATCTGAACGACGACGATGACGACGATACCGACGATGAGATTCTCGGAGCCGAGGGCCAAGGAGTGGGCATGAATCGTCTTGCCAGCCAGAGGCTTCAAATTCGCGCGTTGGACTCGTCCGACGCCGACGGCATGCTCAGTGAGGACCAGTTGCCCATTGACGCCATTTTGAATGCCCTTCGAGACAAGGAGCGCGAGCAACAAGAGATCCAGCTCCAGGCTCGGGCCCAAGCGCAAGAGGGCAAGCAACGCACTGCCTATCGCCGCTCCAACTCGCAGAGCAATGTGCCCATTCTGCAGCCGGCCACCAAGCCACCCACGCGACTCACAGGTTCGCTTTCTGCCGCGACTGGGCAGCTCGCCGTACACTTGCAGCAACAGCAACAGCAACAGCAACAGCAGCCGCAGTACTCGCCCGTTGCCTCTCCACTCCCGTCGGATCCGCCTTCTGGCAGGAATGCCAGCAGTCCATCTGCCAAAGCGCCCCCACCGACAAACTCGCATATTGACGTTGAGCGCGGGGTGCCGCTCCAATCGTCTGGGAGCCCGCGCAGAGGCCCTCCAGCATGGTCCTTATTCGAGCGCTCGAATGCGACTTCGCCCACCATTGCGGGGCAAGATTCGACCTTGTCGCGCTCTTCGTTGTCGCGGTCCTCTTCTTCCGATTCCGCAGGCACCATCCATGTTGCCTTGTCGACCGTCCCATCCTTTGCGCGCCGATCAAAGCCCCCAGCCAACCTGGGCTTGAACGGCATGACAGTAGACTTGGATTATTCGGCAATCGCTATGGCTCAGCGCATCCAGCACCTCGAGCTTCAAAACAGCCAATTAAAGACGGAACTTGACCGCTTGCACAGCTTGGCTCCTTCCGCGAGTGCAAGTTCCAATGGCGGCTTTGTCACTGCAGCCGAGGCTGGTGTTCGATTTTCCCCACCCACGGCGGCACCCCCGTTGCTAGCAGGCACTGTAGACACCACCTTGCTCGCCGCGTCTCCTGCATTGAGTACAAACAATGTGCCCATTGCAAGCGAGCAGCGGCCCCACGGCGGCGCTGAAGCTCGCCGCGCTTTTCAACAAAAGAGCGCCAAGTCTGCCGCCATGCCGTCTCCGCAGTCCATGAATTCCGAGCAAGATCCGCCCTCTTCTACTGACGACTTGTTTGGTGAAACCTCCTGTTGAAATAATGTTTGGTGTTTTTTTTTTTTTCCCTTTTGCTTTTGTTTATTTTTCCTTTTGAGCTCTTTTTCGTTCGTTTGCATTCTCGCTTTGCTTGTTCATCATTATCCACTGTTAATACATGACTTTTTTGAATTCCGTTGAAGGTTTTCTCAGTTGCACCTTTCTTTGATTTCGAGAAGGAAGTTCAGTCTTTGCAATGGTTTTCCGTAAGCCTTTTTTTTTTTTTTTATTTTTGAATTTTGAACTGTTCTTCTCACTTTTTGGCTTGCTTCGATCTGCTCGCAGCGAACGTCACCGACAGTCAGAGTAAGCATCTGTCCAACCAAATGCAACATCAAGCGCAAGACAACGCCGCAAAAAACGCAACCGAAACGCTGGTCCAGCCACAGTTCGTTGAACGAAGATGGGAGGAAAGCAACAAGACGGACAGGGATTGCACCCCCTCCCCCCTGCTTCCACAAGCCGGAATCGCTTGCGTTCCGAGTGACAACTGCAAGCAACAGTCGCAACGGGAGGTCAAGTTGCGCGCGGGATGGACGAGGACGAGGACGAGCGAGATGGACTGAGTGACAAGCCATTCGTATTCTTACCACGTCAATGGTCCACGTCGCCCGAAGTTGGTGGCACTTTTTCCGTTCGCTCGTTCGATGACATCGGTTTATGAAAAGACACCGACCATTTGAAATCTCGCGAATTATTGAATCGGCGTCGGGGTCACGGAGGCACGCTTTTGACTACATTGAGACTCACTTTTGAACTCCTACCCTTCCCTCGCTTTGGCAGAAATCGGCATTGGCCTCACGGGCTTTGGCATCTTCTTTTTGCTGCTGGGCATCCTGATGCTCTTTGACACGGGATTACTGGCTATGGGCAATGTACGATCTGCCTTTTGGAGAGCGTTGCGTTGCTTCGCGCTTTGATACACTCT
Source organism: Capsaspora owczarzaki ATCC 30864 (assembly GCF_000151315.2). Classification (NCBI taxonomy): domain Eukaryota; class Filasterea; order Ministeriida; family Capsasporidae; genus Capsaspora; species Capsaspora owczarzaki. The sequence goes on along the minus strand of NW_011887305.1, from coordinate 278,109 downwards.
TGAATCTCACCTTTCTTGCACTCTACCCTTCTGCTTTGCAGTTGTTATTTTTGAGTGGTGTTGGGCTTCTTATTGGCTGGGATCGCACAATACGCTTCTTCTTCCAGCGACACAAGGCGAAGGGCACCACCTGCTTCTTGGGCGGGATTTTCGTCGTTCTGTGCGGCTGGCCCGTCATTGGCATGTGTGTCGAAATCTTTGGCTTTATTAATCTATTTGGGTAAGTTGATCATTCCGCGCTTGTTGTGGACCAGTGGCTTTGCTTCTTGTTGACTTCATCGTTTGTTTGTTTTTTGTTTTTGCTTTTTTCTTTTCCTTTCCAGCGACTTTTTCCCAATCGTGATCAACTTCTTGCGGCAAATGCCCGTTGTTGGCCAGCTCTTGAACCTGCCTGGGATTGCACAGGTACTGCCATTCGTAATGATTTCAACAAAATTTCCCGCTTTATGCTCACTCTCGTTCGTCCTTTTGCTCCTTCACAGGTTGTGGACAAATTCACGGGATCAAAGCTCCCCGTGTAACTCTTCGATTTCCTCGTCATTCGCATTTGCTTTATCGAAACGATTAAACCAGTGTTTAAGATTGAATTGTTTTTTTTTTTTTTGTTTCTTCGTGATTCAAACCAGGCACAATCTTTTATCTCGCAACACCACTTCATCAACTTTTCAAACACATCAACTCGACATTCATTCTACATTCATCAACGTTTGTCGTCAGCCCTTGTTCGGACTTGTCTCTGTCGGCAAGGCCTGAACAGGCGCCTTTGCAAAATTTTACTTGCGCTTTTGCGCAGTTCCGATATTGCATCCATTCACTTTGGTCGCAAAGCGCAGGGAGCAGATCGTCTCGGAGAGCGACTCCTCGCGCGGCGAAATATTCACAAACATGAGCGTCTTGCTGTTTCCACCCAGGCTGTTTTGCAGCAGGTGGGTGAGCTTGGAGTCTCGGTACGGCACGTGCTGCTGCTTGTTTGCAAGGGCCATGATGACGTTGCCGAGGTGCGACAGCGACTTGTTGATGGCCTGCGTTTCCTTGAGACGGTCTCCTTGCGCGCCAGAGCTGCTCAGGCGCTCAGAGCCAGCAAGATCGACGAGGTTGAGGATGCCTTCCGAGAACTCGCCAGTGATGGAGTTGCGGCCGGTCAGCTTGAGACGGAAGACCGAGTGGCTGCGGCTCGAGCGCGAGTTGCACTGAGTCTCGGCCACAGCGCGGTTTTGCGAGGCGCGGTTGAGCAGCGAAAACACTTGCATCTCGTTCTCCACCTTTACCGACACCGTGTCGGAGACGTAAATCTCGTCGGGCTTGTCGGGGCGGATCTTAATGTCGTGCTTCTTGGTCAAATCGCCGTTGCCGAGCAGATCGTTGATTAGCTCGTTGTAAATCTCGAGATAGCTGGCCTCCATTTCGTAGGCCCAGCCCTTTTCAGTCAGGCGCTGAGCGGTCTGGAAAATTTGAGCGACTGCGCGAGGAATCATGCCGCACGACTCCTTCTGGGCGGCGGAGCCCGCCGAGTCATCCATGCGCGAGGTGGAAGATGGCAGGGCCGGTCCCTCCATCGTGTACGTCTTGCCAGAGCCGGTTTGGCCATAGGCAAAAATGCAAACATTGTAGCCGTCGAGAGCGCTTTGGACAAGCTGGGACATTTCGTCAAACACGGCTGCTTGGGACGTGCTGGGCGAAAACACCTTGTCGAACGAAAACTCGTGTGCCTTGGTCGACGTCTTGCCGTCGTAGCTCTCCTGCGCTCCGTCAAACAGGACAATGGTCTTGCTTTCACGGTCGGGGAAGTCCATCTTTGCGAGTCCGCCGTTCTTTGCACCTGGCGCAGCGCGGTCGTGGGGCAGGATGGGACGAACGCGGCAGAACACTCGAATGTTGCCTTTCAGCTCTTGCACCGTGTTGTGCAGACGGCGCCGAATAGCCTCGTCTTCGCGGATTTTCTCTTCGCACTGGCGAATCGTTTCTTGGTGAGCGGCAATCATGGCCTGGAGCTCCTCGATGGTGCGGGCTTTGCTGGAGCCATCTGCCTCGGCGCGGTGGAGCGACTCGCGAGTGATGCGGAGCTCGGTCTGGGCTTCAATGGCCTCGCTCGACAGCTTGGCAATGGTGGAGCGGAGCGAGTTGATTTCTCCCTTAGCGACACGCAGTTCATCGTCGCGGCGCTCGAGCAGTCGCTGCGTCTCTTCCAAGCTGGCTGAGATCGACTTCAGCTTGGATTCGGCGACGGCAAGGTCGTTTTGAGTGCGGGTCAATTGTGACTTGAGAGTGCAAGCCTGTTTCGTGATTGATTGTCACAATTTGAAGAAGAAGACGTTAGAATCGCGCAAACATGACCAAACGTAACAATGCTATCTTTTCTCCCTACCTCATCAAGAGCCTCGCGATGCGAGCGCTGAACAGCCTCCTTCTCGCGCTGGAGCGACGAGAGTTGCGTTTGCAGCATGTCGCTCTCGAGCGTGTACTTGGATCGCATGGCTGCAGTGGCCGTTTCATACTCGACATCACGCAGACGGGTGGCCGACTCGAGCTCGCGGATGCGGGTGGCTGCTTCGCTGACCTCACGCTCCTTGGCTTGAAGGCGCTCCTCAAGGCCCTGACGGACCTTGTCCAGCTCTGCCATCTGCTCTTGAGTGCCCGCTACTGCTGCTTCCATGGTGGCGACTTCTGTCTTGGACGTTGCCTGCGACTCGCGCAGCGACATGGCGAAGGATTCCATGTCTTCCAATCGACCCTTGTAATCCCACGCAGCTCGATTGCCGGGAACGGACGCGGCAACCTCGGCAGCACTCGGTGCCGGAGCAATGAACGAGGTTGGCTGCTGCTGCGGCTGGACAGCCGTTTGAGATGCAGCAGCGGCCTTGCGTGCGGCAATCGCCGACGCCGAAGTCGGAGCAGGCCCAACGGGCTTGCGCAAGGTGGCCGTGCTTGCAATGCGTGCCTTGACGGCGGCAGAGCTTGCCGAGACGCTGGCGGCCGTGGTAGTCGTTCCAGTGCGGGGAGCGCTTGCAGCCACCGCCTTTGGTGCAGGACGGGCCGTCGCGACAGTTGCCGGGCGGACGGCGCTGGTTGTGCCAGCGTTCACGACGCGGCCTTTGACAGTTGCAGCCGCCGGGCGCTTCATGTCCGGCGCAGGCTGTGCTTCCGAGGTGCTTGCGCGGCGCTTGCCTGGCGAGATGGGCGCGGACGCAATCTAAGAATCGTCATTTGCAGATATCACCACACGACAATGAGCTTTGGGCATGTTTCATAACGATTCATGACGAGGAACAGAGAGTCAGCAACTTGCATTTTCCTCGATCGCTTGCATCAGGTGCGTGAGCGTCTCAGTGTCCTGCTGAGGAGCAATGATTGTCGCTTCCTTCTTGACAACTGTGGTCGGAGCTCGAATGCGCGATCCGGCCATCGGTGCTGGTGGAAACTTGATGGGGTCGATCTGCATCGAAGCGCTCATCGACATTTGGTTGAGATGCGAACCGAGCGCGGAAAGCGGCGAGCGAGCATCCTAAAAGTGTGTCGAAAAAAAAAGGGGGGTAATGTTAGTCATTTGAACTGTCTCTGCACTGGGGTTGTTACTCGAGGAGAGGTGGATAAAGCGAGCGTTTCAAAAATCAACGCGGCTTTTTTGGTTTTTGAAACGGTTTCAAATTTTTTTGACGTTTTTTTGATTTTTTCTTTTGTTTTGCCGCTCGTTCGAGTTTCGTCCCGTCGCGAGGAACAATGCATGTAGTTTCATCCCAGCGTCGCAAGCCTGACTGAAAGGGACCGGCGTCGGTGTTCGACTCGTTGTACAAGAGCGGAAAATACTGACGGCTCAAGTTTTGGCGGTTTGAAACGTATTCAACGGTTTTGTGTTTTTGACAGCCCAGTGAAACAGCGAAGGCGACCGTATCTCACTCTTCCACCCGCTGCCTTCCAGGCCGACTCCCGTGGCAAACACAGACGAATCGATCTGAAGCACGCCCGCGGACAGAAGCCCAAGCAAGCAACAGGCGGAACAACCAACTGCAATTTTTTGTGCAATTTGACATCACAGAGCTCTGCCGACCGCCTCCAGGGCTCCTGAAATGCATGCTTTACCATTGTGAGTATTTTTCCAGTGAGAGTATGACAAACGCAGTACAACAGCGATAGAATGAGCGAAAGAGAAAGAGAGGAATAAAACGAAATTCAAAAAAACAAAAAAGACTGGATTTTTCCAATCCAAAACGCTGCAGTCTTTTTTATTTTTTTATTTTTTATTTTTTATTTTTATTTTTTTAATTTTTATTTGTTCTTTGCCGAGTCGCGGCACACAAAATCCGAAATATCGAAGTGCGTTTTTTTTTTTTCCAGTGTTTTGTACGTGTCGCTGCTTTCTGTCTGACGCTGTTCTGCTGGGCGCTTGGCAATTGTTTGCCCCCCCCCCCGAGTGGCAGATGGAGGGACTGGGGCGGCAGCGGGATGGCTGGCGGGACGCGGATCGGCGGTGGGCACCAGAGCGAGCCCAATCAGTTCGTCCCATCGTTCCTCATCTCCGCCCAACAACGACTTTGGGCGTGTTGGTGTGTTTTTGTATTTGCGTTTCGGTCATCAATAGCAAAAATTCGCGTTCTTTTGCATTGGTGTTGCATTTTGGCGAACATGTCGAGGAGGAGCTGGGAACGGTGGCTGTGAATGTGGGCGAGAAGTTGGAAAAAGGTTGCGTCCCCTTTCCCTCGCCTCTCATGCATCATCGCCCCACTATGGAGCGTCGGTCATCAGTCTCCCTTTTTTGTTCAACTTGTGCCGTTCAATTTTTCTACTGAGCGTCGTGCTTCAGTACATTTTTAGAGGTGAGGGCTTGAAAAAAGCGCGGGGTTGCGACGGTGATGAAACGGCAGCCACCTCACCCTCTTATTTCCTCCTCCCTCGCTTCTCGCTCTTCGCTTCTGTCCCCGCTCTCTGGCTCTCCCGCTGCGCTCGTTGTCTGCAAATACCCACAACAATTTTCAAAAAACAAACAGCGAAACCCAAAACACCTCAAAACCGCGAATTGCCGAATGCGCAGCCAATGTGAAAAATTGATGACAAATGGCTGGAAGGAGAACAAAAAAACAACTCTCCCTTCTGAGCAGGACCTTTTCCAACAATCACAGAGTCGTCTCGTTTTGCGCACCTTCCCCCACTGCCATGCTGCACTCGTCCTTGAGTATCTCCGACAATGCTGCTTCGGTGTTCTCGTTCAAATATGTGCCGCAAAACTTCAAATTCAAAACGGCAAAAGTTTGACTTTTTCGGCGTTTGGACTTTGCAGACTTTTTTTGTATTTTTATTTGTATTTTGTTTTGGCCGAGGATCGGGTTTTCGGCTTTTGAAAAGGAACGAAAAAAGAGCCTTTCGTCATTCGTTTTCACTGCTGTGGACAAGTGCAATGAGTCATATTCAAAGCGCAAACACAAAAATATAAACTCAGAAGATTAAAACCAAGGGGGGGGGGGACAGGGGGCAAAATGTGGCTGTCTCGCAGCCAAAACCCAAAACAAGTCCGCACGCACCCCTTCATGAAACTTACTGGTGCGTAATGCGTAACTATGGACAGATCTTGAAGGTTGAGGTACTGCAAGACAAGAACAAACAATCATGCTGAGCGCCGCCGCAACCGCAGCCGCCAAGATCAAACAAACTCCGGTTGCTGCAGCGATCAGTGCCGCTGCAGCCATAGCCGCAATCTGCACCACCGTTGCGACTAGCTATCACAGGAACAAGTAAGTACACGACTTTAGTAGTAATAAAAAGGGGGGAGGTGTTTCTGAGGCAAAACCGCAGTATTCCAGAAGTGTTTTTGCTCACCCTGTGCCCGTTGCTCACCGCAGACTCGAGGCAGATGCCGAGAGGCGACACGCGTACATGCGAGGCATATGTCAGCGCAAGCGAGCTGAGCGAGATGCACGCCGACTTGTTCCGTTTGAGTGCAATGTCGACCCAGAGTTGCAAGCGCTCATCATTTCGCTGCCCGTGCACGAGCTTGTCCAAGGCATCCAATCGCACCGGTTTACCTCCGAGCAGATTGTACGCACGTACTGCCAGCGCGCAAAGTAAGTGTGCATAAAAAACCTGGCAACGTTTTTCCATTGAACTGAACTGAACTGACCATCCTCCGTGCGTGCAGACTTTGCGGAGAGCGCTTTAACAGCAACGCTGAAGAGTTCTTCCACGAGGCCATCGAGGAGGCGAAAGAAGCCGATGCGTACTTTGCCTCCACCGGGCAGCTGAAGGGGCCTCTGCATGGCATTCCAATTTCGGTCAAGGACCAGTTTGACCAGAAGGGTGCTGACTCGACTTGCGGCATGGCTGCCAAGTGCTTTCATCCGGTAAGGAGCCCCAGTCCTTTCCAGCCTCTCGCTTCCTCGTTCGAATTGAGATTGATGATTTTTTTTTTTGCCGAAAACCAGTCTGCAGAAGACGGCCTTCTCGTCCACCTCATTCGTACTGCTGGCGGTATTCCATTCGTTCGGTCCAACGTCCCTCAAATGCTCATGGTGACCGAGACCCGAAACGATATTTGGGGGACTGCGTTGAACCCGTACAACACGAGTCGTGTCGCGTAAGTCATTTTGGAGTCGTGTAGCGTCTGGTTTTGATTGTGGCGAATTTGTTGCGCGACTAACTCTTTTGTTTTTTTGTGGGCTGTTCAATCGACACAGTGGCGGCAGCTCTGGAGGTGAAGGTGTGCTTCTGGCATGCGCAGCCTCGCCGCTCGGGTTGGGAACCGACGTTGGTGGCAGTATTCGGTAGGCCACACACGTCTCTGTCTTGTTGTCTTCCATGCTGCAAAACCCACTGTGGCAGTATGTCTCACCATTCTTGGCATTTGCTTCCGCCATGCAACAGAGTGCCCTCCAACTGGTGCGGTATCTACGGATTCAAACCCACACCCCAACGCATGTCAACGGTCGGCCTGACGAATGGCATGTCGCCGCAGTACGGCCAGCAGGCAATTCTGCCCGTCGCTGGGCCGATGGGGCGGTGCGTCGAAGATCTGACCATCATCATGAAGTGCTGGTGGGTGGACGCCCTCTGGAACCGCGATCCGTATGTGCCTCGAATGCCGTTCAACGACGCCATCTACCGTTTTGCCGCCATGCCCAAGGCGACGACCGCACAATCAGCAGTGCCAGCGTTGCCGTTTGTCACCTGCGGCCCGCTGCTGGCTGCGACCTGTGCCATGACGCCGTCGTCGCTCAGCTCAGCTTCAAGCATTGCGCCCTCACGCGAAGACGATGAGCGCGAAAAGTCGCCCTACCCCAGCATGGCCATTGACGTCGAGTCTGGCGCTCGGTCTCGAACCAGCTCGTTGAACTGCGGCAGCGCTTTTGGCAGCCTCGCGGCCGCCGGCGGGTTCAACCTGACCGACCCCTCACCGCGCCCTCGCAGCTCCAGCATCCCCCACATTGGCAGCTCGCTCTTTGGCGGAGCCAGCGCGGGCATGCTGCTCGCGCGGCCGGCCGCTGAGGTGCCCACGCCACTGCGTCCCCGCAAGCTGCGGATTGGCTACTTTACGACGACGGCGCTCTTTGAAAGCAGTCCCGCTTGTGCGCGTGCAGTCCAGGAGGTTGTTGCTTCGCTGACGGAGGCGGGCCACGAGCTCGTGTTCTTTGAGCCACCCAACCTGCAAGACGGCGCGATGACGCTCATGGGCTTGCTCAGCTGCGATCGCGGGCTGGAGGCGTACATTCGCGGTCTTCAGGGCGAGGCGCTCAACGACGCGTACGAGCCGCTCTACCAAGGCAGCATCATGTCGACCGCAGCGCGAACCGAGCTCGCGGACTCTGCTGAGCGCCAAGGCATGTGGCGTCTGGCCGGCCTGGTGCGTGCGACCGGCGTCAAGAACGCCTTCGAGTACAAGGAGTACATCCACAAGGCCAAAACGTACAAGAACGCCTTTGTCCATGCATGGCAAGCGGCGAATCTTGACGCCCTCATCTGCCCCACGATGCCCCTGCCCGCGCTTCCGCATCTGACAACAGCTCGGCTGATCCCGGCGCATTGCTACGCCAACCTGTTCAACCTGCTGCATGTGCCTGCCGGCAGTGTTCCTGTCACGCACGTTCGTGCCGACGAGCAGTGCTACACGAGTGTCCACCGCGACGCCTTCACCGACCTTGCCGTCGAGGCCTCTGCAGGGACTGCAGGGCTTCCAGTCGGTGTGCAAGTTGTTGCGCTGCCCTTCCAAGACGAACTGTGTCTGCACGTCATGGGTCTGATCGAACGGACCAACGGCCTGCACGAGCATGTCTCGCTCACCGCCGACCAGGCCTAAGAGTGTGTTGTACAGTTGTACAGTGGCTGTTTTTTTTGTTTCGTATTTTTTTTTCTGTTCTGTCGTTCTCAGATCCCCGAGTCAACTTGTCCTGCAGGTTGGTCCCTTGCACAAGACTACATGTTGCTAGTTGTGCGATGTTGATAAACAGTCTCTCTCGTTCACCGTCCTGCCATTCTTTTTACATTTCGTTTTAGTCTACATTTTCGTTTTAGTCTTAACTTTTCGAGCAGTGTGCGTTTTGTGCTCAAAAGCGGGGAAGCGACGGCTTTTTTTTGTCAATGGAGAGCCATTCGGCAGAGAGCGGCGATCGGTTGCCTCCTGACTCTCCTCCCGCTCCTTCTCCTCCCGCCCGAGCAGCATTGGCGACCAGCCATGCATCGCCGTCGGGGTCTGTTGCGCGGACGCCTGGCTCCACGGCCGTCGTCTCGTCCACGGCTCACTTCCACAATCTGCCAAAGCCGCCCAGCAGACCCCTGCCGCCTCCGTCCACGACCACCACCACCACCACCACCACTGCCACCGCCGCCACAACGAGTCAGTCGACTAGCGGCACACCGACTGCCACCGCATCGACTGCAACGGAGCGGAAACGCAAGACGGTGCAGCGAATCTTTGGCTGCGACCGGCCAGTCATCCACCTGCAATGCGCTCAGCAGCAGCAGTCCGTCATTATCGACGGTCTCCGCGAGCTCGGCTTGGTAAGCAAACAGTGAGAACGGACGTTTTTTGCTTGTCTTTGAAGCCAAAAAGTCAAAGAAACGAACGACGGAAACACGAACAAAGTCGAAAATCCAAAAGACGAACACAATGCAAATGCAAAAGCAAAAGAAAAAGAAAAAAAAAAAAAGTTGAACAATTTGGCGGGAAAAAAAATCACAAAACCTGTCAAAAAAATGCATTGTTTTTGTTTTTTCGATTTAGTTTTTGAATTATTCGCTGAGAAACACTTTGAAACTTTGTATTTTTGAATCAAAAACAACAACAACAAACAGAACGTCAACCCTTTCTGGGCGCAGGATGTCACGCATCTCATCATCCACCAGCCCAAAGACGGATCTACGTCGGCTGGTCGCGTGGCTAATTCTGAGACAACGAGCGTCCTTGACGGTGCGCAGCCACGGCATGCAAGCGTAGCCAATAGCACCATCATCGCATCGTCCATCTATGCTGCAGCAGCCGCTGCAAGCGCCGCTCAAGGGCATGCTGCTGCGGTCGGATCCGCCAACCGTCCTGCAAATTCGGCGACCCAGCCATTTAGCACCCCGCTGCTGGACACGGCCGGATCGCCTTTGCCCAGTTCGTTGACGTCCTTCACTGCTTCCACCAAGCGGAGTGGCGTGGGTCGCCCATTTGTCCAACAGCGCCATTTTCCGAGGTGAGCGTTTTGCTTCTTGTTTTTTTTTTTTTTTGCTTGCCGTTGCCCGTTTCTCACTCGTTGCTGCCTTCTCCTTCCACTGACGTTCCCACTCACCTTCCACATTGGTGTAGCGAAACTAGTCCTGCGTCCATCCTTCCAGCTACTCAATTGGGCTCATCGCTGTCAAAGGTAAACCGCTCTCTCTCTTTTGCCCGAAAGGCATCGATGCCGAAAATGGAGAATGCTCACGCGCTTCTTTCTGCACAACTTTAGGGTCGAATAAACGTGCTGCTTGCCAACGACAGCAAGCCACAGGCGGCTTCAGCACCGCCAGCGCCCGCTTCCTCTGCCAGCGACATTATTCGTCAAGCACACGCATGGGGAGTCAAAATTCTGGATGCTGGGTGTAAGTGCAGTGTTCATCTGCTGTTATCTGATTGACCTTTTGTGGACTGCATTTCCCCGTTCGCTCACTTTCGTTGAAAACAAAATCGCGCAGATATGGCCCGAGTTTGCACCGAAGTGTTAGAACAATCCCTGCGAGGCCACACAAACTCGGAACTGTCACGGCACGCAGCTGCTGCTGGCTCTAGCATTCCAGGAAAGCCCCATTCGGGCTTGGATTTGGTATCCTTCGCCAAGCACTTTGTCAAGATTGAAGACAAGAGCGGTAAATACCTGCCCACCATTCTCGAGTTTGACCAGCCAGTCCAGGGCCCCATCAACACAACACTCAAACAGCGCGAAGACGCTCGTCGAAGCGCCGCAACGCATCCCGGCCGGCTTCCTGAAGACACTCGAGCGCGGCTTCAGCCCACGCAATTGCCGTCTGCTTCGATGGATGTGAGCCGCGAGTCGAGAGACACCATGGGCTTGCCGACGCGACATACCCTGTCGACCACAAGCCACCCGACATCAATGGTATCGGCAGCCCTGACCCGCAAGGCTCCGCTTGAGGGACCGAATTTGCCGTTTCAATTTCGGACAGTGCCAGCACGGCTTATGCAGATGAACAACATTGCCAATGTTCGAAACGACCCTTCCAATGCCACTCCAACGCCAAAGAAGGCTCCTGGACAGGATCCAGGAATTCTCAAGCCTGAACACGGTGGCCAGCCAATGGCCGAGGAATTTCTGCGGGAAAACCCCCAAAGTGGGTCTGGCGCGCCTCGCCCGCGGCTGATGTTGCAGTTTTCGCCTGCGCTTGGTCGCGACGCTGCGACAACGCCACCTCGAGGCGCAGGAAGAACAACTCCCACCACTCCATCCGCGCCCAATCCTCTCACCCCCACGCACCAGCACCGACCATCCATGCTGGTGACGTCCTCGGGAATGGTGTCGCCAGGAGGCGAATTCACCATTCCCACGCCACCGCTCAATGCCCGAGCAGCGAACGGTCGTGTCGGCTCCCCCTTGGTGCCTTCGTTGCAGCCCGCAGCCATCGCGCTCTCCAACAGCCCGACACCTGCCATCCTGCAAGCCCGAGGCGCGCGGGCGACCATGATGAGCACTCAAGGCCGTGCCGTGCGGACGCACAACCAAACGCAAGCACCACGCGCGGCTGCCACCCAAGTCGCCGCTACTGTTGCGAACTCTGCCAATCGACCACGGCCATACAAGCGTCGTGCCCAGCAACCACCCTTTTGCGAGATTTGCAGCACTGCTGTGGTCGGACCGCTGGATCAGGTAAGACCGTTGAACTGCAGTTGGATCGTGGTTTTTCGACAAGGGATTTTTTATATCCCTTTTTTTTGAGCATGCACTGACCGTCGCTTGCTGGGTTTGTATCGGATTTTCTCTTCGTTGTTGTTGCTTGTTGTTGTTGCTGTTGCCTTACTTCAACCTCACAGCACGTAGCATTGCCAAAACACGCAAACTTCCTCGCTCGCGGATCGAATTACCGAGAGCTCGACAAATACATCAACCGCAGTAGCCTGCACGATATGACGTCGATCTTGTCTCGCATCGCACAGGTGCTGCAGGTCCCCCAATCCTTGCTCGAGCCGCAATTTGAAGTCTACTCTTTGTCTGCCTCGTCTGACAGTGAATGGCCTGATGCGCACTCCTCAAGCGATGCGCAGCGTCAAGATATGGTGCTTGAAAGCAGCCCGCATGATGGGGAGAGTGATGAGGCGAGCGGCGATTCGAGTCCGAGCGCGAGCTCTCCCCAGCCCAACTTGGCACGCCCGATCGCCATGCCAGACATCCAAATCAAAGTTAACTACACGTGCGTTCATGTGCGCTCTGACACTGAGCTGCCTTCGAAACGACAGCGCCGAACGGAGGGCGACGAGTTTGTTCGCGATGAAAATATTCTTGCCGACGACGACGAGCAGTCACACGACGATGAGCAAGACAGCGACGACGACGACGACGAAGACGAAGACGATGAGCTTTCTATCTTGTACCGTCTGCAAGCCTCGACGAAGGCCGCACCGAGCTCGTCTGCGCAAAGCACCTCTGTGTCTGCTTTGGCCATCGCTGGAAGCGAACCCGAAGCCCCCAGTGTCTCATTCTCGAGCCGAGTGTTGCGCCCTCGTGTTTGATAGCTGTGTGTTTGTTCGTTCGTTCGCTTGCTTGCTTGCTTGCTGCGGCGTCATTCTTTGATTTACTTAGGGTTTGTTTGTTTTTGGGGTCTTATTGTTAATCAGTGCATTTCCTCCGTTCCACGTTAGCCATCTGTTCTCCTGTTCATGATATTGTTTTCATTTGTGGTTTCATTTTTTGCTCAAATCAGGCATTTCAGTCTCAGTTTCTTACGAATTCAATCCTCTCGCTGTCCAGAGCGTTCCCGCCCTCCCCATCAGCCTCTCTCTCTCTCTCTCTCTCTCTCTCCCTTCTTCTTCCTCAAGAATGTCCATTCCTGTTCCGACTGTCCATTCGCTTGGCGATGTTTACTCGAGCGATGCGCTTTCCGCTCAGTTGAGTGACCTTCAGTTTGGAACACCTGTCACTTGCCCTTGTCTCACTCACTTGCCCTTGTTGACGCTGTTGACTCGTGTATCCCACGACAATCTAACTGTGCACACTGAACGCTGTCCAACTCACTCGGTCTGTGTTTCGCAACAACTACGAGTAGGAAGGGCCGCTACGATCAAATTCGCACGGCGTTCGCATCGGCCTTTGACGGCGCCGTGCCTGACTTTTACGCCCGCGCGCCAGGTCGCGTCAATCTCATTGGTAAGCCCCACTTGGGGTTGAACGCGTTGCAACTTTGCTGTCGGGGATGGGTTTTTTGCTCTTTGGTGGCAAGCCGTGCAATTTTGGTCACCAAACGTCAAGGTCGTGAATGACCCAAAGGTCGATAGGGAGAAGACTCGCATAGGCATTTCGTCGAGTGACTGTGCTCTGTTCTCTCGAGGGGAAACAGCCATATCTGTCTGCACAGTTTCACTGACGGCAAATTCGCTGGCAAATTTCTGATGTGTTTTTGTTTGTTTGGCTCAGGCGAGCATGTCGACTACAGTGGTTATGGCGTTCTGCCTATGGCCATTGCGCAGGACATTGTGGTGGCCGTGGCGATCGCCAAGACTCCTGGCACGCAGTGCACGATCGCAAACACCAACCCGAAACATGCGAAATTCTCGTTCGATGGTGCCAATATCGTGATTGACACCAAGAAGCATCATTGGGGCAACTATGCCATGGCAGGATACAAGGTATGTCGAAAAACATGGAGGGTGTTGGGGAAAAGAGAGAGAGAGAGCATAAAAGCTCTGCAGAACTCATTTTCATTCACATTCTCATCTTTGCAGGGAATCACGGAGGCTCTTGGGCTCACCAGCCCCCGTTCCCTGTATCTCATGGTCGACGGTGTGATTCCTGCGGTAGGTGCAATCTGAAAGCAGGTTTCTATGAGCGTTTCGTGATTTAATCGCTTACAAACCGATGTTGTGTTCGCTTTCGTCAGGGCGCTGGGTTGTCCTCGTCTTCGGCACTTGTCTGCTGTATTGCACTGGCTGTTGCTCGTGGCCATGATAAAGTGCTCACCAAGGTACGCGCAATTCCATGCCCGTGACTGAGAAGGTTAAAAGCTTGGATTTGAACTTGCCAAGCAACATTGAACTCACGGCCGTTGTTTCAGCTTGAGTTTGCCGAAATTTGCACCAAATGCGAGCGATACATCGGCACGGAAGGAGGCGGGTGAGTTCTTTCATAAGTTTGTCTGACATTGCAGTTCGAGTCCCTGACGTTTGACTCCTTCTTGCCAGCATGGACCAGTCCATCTCGTTCATGGCCAACCAAGGAGCTGCAATGAACATTGAGTTTGGCCCCTTGCGTGCCTTCCCCGTCAAGCTGCCCGATGGAGCGGCGTTCGTTGTCGCTGACTCGAGCGTGGTTTCGGAAAAGCAGGTTACGGCTGCGACCAACTTTAACCTGCGCGTCGTGGAATGCCGCTTGTCTGCGCTGTTGCTGGCCAAGCTTGGTGGTGTGCAGAACTGGCAAGAGGCCAGGACCATTCTGCGCGCCCAGAATGCTCTCAATGCCAGCTTTGATGCGATGCTTGCGCTTGTATCCAAGCATTTCCATCCGCATGATTACTCTTTGACCGAGCTGTCTGGTCTGTTTGGTCTCCCTGTACGTAGTAGTACCGTGCGTGCTTGCCGGAGCCCCAGCGAACTAACGATGAATTGCGCCTATTCGTGTTGTAGGAGTCTGAGATTGTCTCCTCGTTTATGAGTGCTTCGACCGTTGAAGCTCGCTCCTTCCGCTTGTTCCAACGCGTGTCGCACGTTCTCCAAGAGGCGTCGCGCACCGCACAGTTTAAGACTGTGTGTGACACAGCTCCAGACGCCACCACTGCTCTTGCTGTACGAGTTGCACGCACTCTGGCGTACTACGGCCGTGTGTAATTTGTGCCTAACTTCGATTTTGGGCACCTTTTTCGCTTGAGCAGAAACTGGGGCAGTTGATGAATGACAGCCACACCAGCTGTCGCGACCTCTACGAGTGCAGCTGCGAGGAGCTGGATGACCTGACCTCCATTTGTCGGTACGTTTTCGCTGGTGGGGGGTGGCAGTGCTAGGGCTTTGCGTGTCTAACCTGCCTTGTTTTTGTTTATTTGCTCAACCCCCCCCCCCTCTCCTCCCTTTTTTTCTGTTGGGTTTTCATCATTGTGAATTTGGTGCAGCCAACAAGGTGCTCTGGGCTCGCGCTTGACAGGAGCTGGCTGGGGAGGGTGCTGCGTCTCCCTCGTTCCCTCTGACAAGGTTGACGCGTTTGTCGCCAATGTGAAGCGGCTGTACTTTGAGCGCAAGGGCATTGCCAATGGCCTCATCTTTGCCTCTCCTCCGGGCTGTGGTGCCGCCATTGTGGCCTCCGATGCCGTTTCCAAGTGAGCAGGTTTTTGTCGACAAACCATCGTTGAAATCAGAAGAATCATTCCAAAAAATAAAAAAAGTACAAATAAATTTCAAAAAAAGACAAAACGATCAAAACCGTAACGAAATAGAGACAACTCGAACTCTCCAGCCATCTAACAATGTCATTGAACGTGGCTCGAAACCACCAGCGAGTGCTTCTTCCAATCCGTGAGCAATGCTGCTGGACGCCGAATCACCGCTAGACGACGCCTGCCGATTCAGAGTGATTGGCACCTGGTGTATTGCGAATATCGGGAAGCTGAGATTCACTAGCCGGGGGACGACGCTGCTGCTGCTGCTGCTGCTGCTGCTGCGATTGCAGGACAAAGTACGGAGAGGATGACAGGCGGTTGAGTTGTGGAGGCTGCGACGTTGCGGCGAGTTGCTGTTTCCGAGGAGGAGGAAGGGACACGGGCGAAGGGGTGCGAAGCGAGGTCGCAGACACTGAGGCGGAGCGAACACGCGAGATTTTGGGGCTGCCACCGGTTGAATTGCTGCTGGAAGAAGAAGAAGAAGAAGAGGAGGCTGCGTTTGTCGTGCTGGAGGAAGACGGACTAAAGTTGAACGAGTTGGTGATGACGCTCAACCCTGCTTTCGCTCGTCGTGAGAGTCGCGACGCAGATGTGGCAGACGAAGAAGAAGAAGAGGAAGCAGAAGAAGACCCGGGAAGACCTGCGGCAGACGCAGACAAGGGCGGCAGGGCACTGGAGGACGGCGTTGGGGATCCAGCGGCGGAGGACGATTTGCGACTCCATGGGATACTAATCTCGGCTCGTTTGCGATTGGGATCGAGGTCGACACATGCGAGGGCCAAGACTGTGGTCTCACGCATCCGGAATCGCGCGTCATTCACATTGACACGGGTACTTGCCACGGTTCGCTGCAACGTGTCCACCTGGCGCTTGGCATCGGCAATAACACGAGGATTCCATGGAAGCAGCAAAGAGCCACGGCGAGCAAAGTCCGGGATGTCATGGTTATGGTTGCTCAACGCTAAGGGCGAGGCACTGGGTGATTGCTGGCCGTCGGGCGTTGGCGTGAGCGACTGCCGTGGGGTTGGTAGCGATCGCCAGCGCTCGGCACGAGATGCCGCGGGCGCAAAGGTGGGAAGCACGGTGCGTTCGGCACGCGAGAGCGTCAGCGTCTTTTTCGTGCCCATCATGGCTGGAGACAGCATCAAGGGTTTGACCGCCCCTACACTGGTGGCACGAGTCCGTGTTGTTCGAGAGGCTTTTGTTTCGGCAGCAGCCAGAGCGTGCGCGGCCGGTGGTGCCGAGCCGTCAGCCGCGAGGATTGTGATGGCCTCTGCGTGCGGTTGCTTGGAATCAGGAGCGGCGGCAGTGTCGTTGGTCAAAACGGCGCTCTTTTGCTGTGATTGGGAGTGGAAAGGCAAGGGGGATACAGGCGGCGAGACGGCGGCGGTGGTTGCGACAGATGGCGAAGGAAACGAAAGGGAGCCGAGCGAAGGAGACACGGACTGGCGCGGGCTCTTGGAGGCAAAGTCGCGTTCATCAGCATCAGTCGTAATGGCGTGCACGGCGAGGTTGTTGAAGGAAACCGACTTTCGTCCAAAGCCCGGGCGCCGTGGAGACGTAGGGGAGGTTGGCCGCGAGGAAATGGATGCCTGCGAGCTTTGCAAAATCTCGAGCGCAGAAAGCCGCGGTTCTGAGCGTTCGGGAGGGGCGGTCAGGGACAGCGATGACTGTGTGGCTCGCGGTGCGACGCCAATCAGCGCGCGTGCCAGAGCGGGCGAAGTGAGTGGCGACACGACAGCGAGTGCAGCAAGGCCAGACTGGGACGACCCCGACCGCCGAATGAGCGCCGGCGCTGCCGGACCAAGGGCTGATGATGTTTCCACGGGTGTAGTAGCATTCGACAGCTTTCGAGTGGGTTGTTGCTTGAGCTCTGCATCGCCGCCGCCGCCGTCGTCCTCGCGCGAGGTGGAGACGCGCGTCGAGTCGGGCGGACTTGGCGGCGTGTGTGCGTCCAACTGGCTTTGGCTTTGAGCGCTCGTGATGGAGGATGCCGAGATTGCAGTAGCAGCAGCTGGGGTAGCAGTAGCAGTAGCAGGAGTAGCAGTGGTAGCAGGAGAAGCGGTTTGAGCGGTTTGCGCTGCTGCTCCTGCTTGGGCGACCGCAGTTGCTGTTGCAGCTGTCGTGTGGGTTGCCGTCGCTTGTAGAATGGGACGCTGCGATGCACGCACGCGTTGCAATGCGCGCTCGAAGGCTGCCTCCATGTCCTGGTAGATGGAGAGGCCTTCGATGGGCGGCAGTACGAACGACGGCGGTCTGCTGCTTGCTCTTTCTCCTCGTAGTAGTAGTGGTGCTCCTTCTCCTTGTGGTAGTGCTGCTGCTGGCTCTGTCTCTTCCGATGGGACTGCCAGTCGGTCGCCCGTCGTGGTCGTCGTCGTCGTCGTCGTCGTCGCATGGAGCGGTTGATCACCATTGAGCTGCTGCTGCTGCTGCTGGTCATCATCCTCGTCCTCACCACCCTCCGTCTCATCATCCTCTGCCACTGCCACTGACGCTTCTTCGTCATCTTCGTCGTTGTTGTTGTCCTCGTCCTCGTCGTCCGGTTCAGTGACGACGATCGCTGCAGACGACGTCGGTTGCAAATCAGTACTGTCGCTGCTGCTGCTGCTGCTGTGGAATCAGATGAACGACTACTGTCGCTGCTGTGGAAGGACATTGTCAAAATTCAAAAAAAAAAAAAAAGAATTTTAAATAGAATGAAAGTAGAACGAGAGGAATTGAAAGGGGATAGGAAGAGAAGAGAAGAGAAGAGAAGAGGACCAAACGCAGCAGCCGTACAAAATGAAGGAGAAAAAGACTGAAGAAAGAGAGAAAGGGAAAAGTGAAGGAGAAAGTGAAAGTGAAGGGAACGGGAAGAGAGAAGTTGAGGGAGAATGTGAAAAATGTGAAGTGAAATGCAATGGAAAAGCTATTCAAAAAAAAAAAAAAAAAAAAAAAGAATAAAGAAGAATGAAAGAGAAAAAAAAAAAAAAAAAAAAAAAAAAAAAAAAAAAAGGAAAATCTTTCGTGTTCTGAGATTGTTTTTTTGGTTTTGAGTGAATTGTTTGAACAGAAAAGCAGAAATTAAAACAAAGAAAAAAACCAATAGAAAGGAATCGGATCTTCATTGACGAGACATCAAAACCAAAAGAAGGGAGAGAAACAAAAAAATCACTTGCCCTGCCTGTCCTGGTCGATCGTCGTCACACGGACTTGCAAACAGCAACAACAACAACGTCAAATGAGGGGGACGGGTGTCGCAGGAACACTCACAGGCACCCACAGCAACAACCAAAAACCAACCAACGCTGAGAATCTGAGACGTAGCCGCGCGCGCTGAGGAAGTGCAGTTTGGGACTGTGCAAACAATTTGGCTAGAATAGCTGCCTTTATGGATGTCAGTTCTATTTTATTCATTCACAAAGGCACCGGCTCGGCTTGAGCGATCCATGTCGGCTGCTGGCGCGGGCGCTGCGGGGTTTGCTGCCCAGCTCGCATCCGCAGCACATCAACCACCTCAGCCACCGATGCACTTCCAGGGTGGACCACCCGGCACATCCACCCCTCCTGCGCCGCCGATGATGATGACGACGGCAGCCCCAGCGTCTGCAGCATCGCCATCGGGCCTGAGCGTTGGTCATCAGTACTTTCCCGCCACGCAGCGGCCCCTCTCGCCTGGAGCAGCTGCAGCCACAGCCAATGCCACCAAGCCCAGCCAGACCACACTCCCGCTCTACATTCGCCATGTGCTTCCGTCTGCGGCGACGGTGGGCGCGCTGCACTGCAGACTCAGCTCGCCGTTCGCCTCCAATCTCGTTGTCAATCGCGGCACGCACGTCCTGATTTACGAGTGCGAGCTGACAGGCACCAGCAGCACAACTACTACTACTACTACTACTACTGCTACTTCTACTACTACTTCTACTGCTGGGTCGAACGCGTCTCAAGCACCTCACCAGAAGCATCGGCACCCTTATTCCACAGATGGCTCATCGGAGCAGCCGGATCAAGCCAACCACCACCACGTGAGCGAGCACAACGACGACAACGACGACGACGACGACGACGAGGACGAGCAACATTCGCACGTCAACTTGGACGCAAAGTACAGCGCAAGGTTGCGATTACTCAGCGAGGCGTCCGTCAATAACACATTCTTACACACGATCGAGGTCGTGCGCTGGCCGGGCATTCCGGTCGACCTGCTGTGGGCCGTTTCGCCGTGGCTGGACGCCTTCCTGCTCTGCTGGGATCCCGCCACAAACGGATTGGCATGTCTATGGACGGCCTGGCTGCGACCGTACGTTGCCGGTGCGCTCAGCACTTCTGGCCTGGACGTTGGCCCCGTTTCATTCTCGGGACCAGCCCACAGACCCGACGCACCACCGCCAGCCGCTGCCTCGCCCTCCGAAGCAGACTCTGCGCATACTACCGAAAGAAACGCTGCTCACCACCATTCAGAGTTGCCCACCGCATCTTCCTCCACCTCTGAGCCCGATGCGCCCTTTATTGCCATGCTGCAGCAGCGCAGCCGCGTCCACTACACTGGCCAGTACGTCGCCTTTGCGTTTGTCCACTCGACGCTTCATGTCGCCAGACTGCAGCTTGAAAGTCTGCGGTACTGTGGGCCTCAAGTTGGCATGGTTGGCACCACGACCGTGTCCTGTCTGACCTTCACCACAGATCTGCCGCTGTCACTGCTGGATTTTGCCTTTGTTTGCTCGCCTTCCGCCGCTGGACGACAGGACGGCGAGTCGTCTGAAGACCCTCAGAGTACTGCAGCCGAATCTCTCCGAGAGGAGAACAATGACGACGCCGAGACACCGGAGGACAGCGACAATGACGACGAGAGCGAAGACAAGGTCGAAACCAACGTCATCCCTGCCGGCTCGGCCCCAGCCGAACCCACCGGTGGTGGTGCGCATTCTGCAGGGGGACCACCGCGTCCAATCCGACGCAGCTCCGCCCTGTTGGACGATCATCAGAACACCCACCCCGAACGGCAAGTGCTGGGCGCCCTGCTGTCCACGTCCCCAACGGCGCCGTCGTCGCAAGTATATTTCGCCATGCTCACACAAGATGCCAGGCACCACGCCCACGTGCTAATGTTTGAACTCGACATTGAGCAAGGGGAGTTGAAACTGGTGAGCGCTGCAGCTTGTTCCGACCCCTCCGTGACGACACTCGTGTCACGGCAGCACTCGGCAGCAACCACGATTGCCCCGCCAATACTGGCCACCGCTGCACGGCTCTTGCAGCCCGTTCTTTCGACTTCAGCGACCGCTGGCGCCCCTTCTGCTTGGCTGGCGGGGTTGTTTGAAGGTGGGCTCGACTGGATGACCCAGACAGCTGCCGCCCTCGCAACCAACATGGCCAGTGTGTTTGCTCGTTTGCAAGCCCGCGCTACGGCTCTTGGTGGGACTGACGACGAACGCTCGACAAGGCGCGTGTCTTTTGATCTTTTAAGCACAACATTGCGAGGCCCCAGTTCTGCGGTGGAGGCTGCTCCGAATCGATCCAATGCAGAGTCGTCTGCTGTCGGGCCTTCAGGCTCGTCTGGCGCCATTGTTGTGACCGTGGACGACAGCAACGACGACGCCGCGCCCGGCACTGCCGCCGGCCCTTCCATTGAAGCCGGTTCCTCCATCCAGCAGCGAGAAGACGCCAGCTCGTTCATGGAAACATCGCCCAAAGCAATCCGTCGCTTTCTTGCGTCGTTGGTATTCTCTGCACCTCATTTGGATGGTGTTGATTGCGTGGCGGCGTTTACCATGACTCATTACGACGGTGGGCTGCTTCGGGCCTCCACGTTTGTCCCCAGCTCGTCCTCCGATCTATTCGTCCCCATCGAAGCGCAGCCACCACCGAGTCACCCCAGCGGTGGTGGTTTGGTGGCCTCTTCTTCATCGCAGCATTCCGTTGTGGTGACGTTGAGCGACGATGGCGCAACTCGGCACGACGCAGAAGCAGGCGCTGCTGGCGATGCCGACGACGCCGACGAAGATTACCACAAGGATTACATTGTGGACGAGTTGGCGACAAGCGCCACACCCGCCTTGCCCTTGCAGCAACCGCCTCAGGTCTTGGATGTCAGTGAAGTGAGCAACAATCCAGTTTGCGTCGCGATTGTCGACGACGAGCATCACGTCGTCGGGTATGAGAGCGGCCGGTTGGTGCTCGTCAAGGTCCGCCGCAAGCAACGCTCGGGTAAAGCACATGCTGTGCGCTACACAACCTTTCTTGAGCTTGTGCCTGCCCGCAGCGCGCTCCCTGCTGCCAATTCGCTCGCAGTTTTACTTTCTACCCCCGCAGCGCTCACGCTAGATCAGCGTCGTGCCAATCGTCAGCGTGTGCGCTTGCAAGAGACTCTGCAAGAGCCGTCGGGTGTCGCTCGATCGTCGTCGAGCATTTCGCCCATCCAAGAGCAGATGCTGCTCGCACCCCCAATCCCGCCTGCAGCCGCACGATGGCGTCGGTGGTGGCCCTTTCGCCTGTTCTATCGTCGTCGAATCCAGCGAGAGGTCCCACAAAAGACGGTTCCGAACGCCCTCACCAAGCCATGGCCAAACCAGCTGGTGATTTTTGTCGGGTCGTCAAGTGGCGATTCTCAGTTGTTGGAGATTGATCTGACGCGCTTGATTGCCCGTCGACTGGCGCGGGATTCGGATGCCCATGGCCCCTCGTTTCCTCACGTGCATGCTGGTGCAGAAACAACGACCGTGGCTCCTGGAGTTGTTTCCCGTCGGTTCTCCTTTGAGCGCGCGTTAGCAATGGACGTCGATGGTTTGGGGCCGCAGCCAGTGGCGGCTTCTTCCGCTTTGAATCTGCCTTCATCAACCCAAGGAAATAGTCATGGGCAGCAGCACCCTTCGAATCTTCGAGACGAGGGCGCCCGACCTGCTGCTGCGACAGCCGACACCATCTCCATCGCCTCCTCTGTGTTTTCATTATTTCCCTCGCTTCCATTTGCGACTACGGTTCGCAGCTTGCCATCGCTCATGATTCTCTCACGACAGCACCAGCTCCAGTCGAGGGCGCTGAAGGCTGGAAGCTTTTTACGGGTCATTCAAGCCTTCAAATCGCTGGGTCCGTGTCACAACGCGTTTGCCTTTTCAGCGCTGCCCTCACGAGAAGGCCCCCACCCTCAAAGCCATGGCAACATGGGCGTGCCGTCAAGCACCAGTGCATTCTTCAGGCGAACCCGCGATACGCCACTGCTCGCCACGATTGCTGCAGGCAGCGGCCACACTGGTGCCATCGGACTGCTTCGCTCTGGCGTCTCGTTGATAGAGCATGCCAGCATCGATATGCTTGGCTTGAGCGGCATCTGGCATGTTCGACAGCAGGTTCACAAGCCAGGCCACAATCATCAGCGCGCAGAGGCGCTCGCCAAACTACTTTCGCGTTTGACCAATTCCTCTGAGGCGGCGTCGCGTCGTGCTGCCATCACTCCCAGTCTTCTTCCGTTGAATGCCGTCCACGACTTGGTGGTTCTCAGCTTTCTGGGTGGCCAAACACGAGTCATGCTCTTGGATGAAGAGATGGTCGAGGTGTCGCTTCCCGGGCTGGCCTCCAGCACTTCCACCGTGTACATTGGTCCTCTGACACCCGCTCGCTCTCTTGCGTCTGAAGCGTCTCTTCCTGCAGCAGTGGAAGG
Organism: Capsaspora owczarzaki ATCC 30864; assembly: GCF_000151315.2. NCBI lineage: Eukaryota > Filasterea > Ministeriida > Capsasporidae > Capsaspora > Capsaspora owczarzaki. The sequence continues at coordinate 255,440 of NW_011887305.1, read as the reverse complement.
ACCGCCACAAACATCTTGGCTTGTTCAGGCGACTCCGAAATCTGTTCGGCTGTTCCCTCTGGTCCCTTCATGTCCGGCGTGTGCCTCGTGCGATTCGAACGGTGGCTGTGATGGCTGCAGTACCGAGTCATTGTCGTCTGATGCGGCCCAGATGCACGCTCGCTCTCGGTCCATGGAAGCCAATTCCAACTCTGCAAGCCGCCATCGTCGCTCCAACTCTGGCGGTGAGTTTGGACTGCTTGGCTCAGCTGCCTCTGGATCTTCGCCGCATGTCCACATTGACCAGATGCAGGCTTCGGCCACGACAAGTAGCGCGCCACATGCCAGGAGACCAGCTCCTGCTGCGGCGAGCAATTCCATCTGGGAGCCTCCACGCGGTGGCGACATCCTGAGGTGTATTACCTCCGGAGCTCATGTGATTGTGGTGCTTTCCACGCAAGAAGTCTGTGTGCTGCAGCTCACGATCGATTCTGTGGGAATGGCAAGCCTGACAAGCCGAACCTCGGCCAAATTTCCGCACGATCTTTCGGCAATGGCAGCCTACGAGTGCCCCGTCGAGTTGTTAAAGGCGCCCGAGAAGGGCTTTGGAGCATTGTTCGGGTCGGTTTCACGCCCTCAATCGCCTGCGGTGGTTGTGACGACGAGTACGAGCTCAGCAGCAGCAGCAGCAGCAGCAGCAGCAGCAGCAGCAGCAGATCCGACCTCGTCCAGGGTCCCCGCGGGTGGAGCTACGACCGCAGAAGCCACACTGCCACAATCTCAATCAGTTGCACCAAAAGCAACGACGCTGGTTGCAATTAGCCTGTGGAAAACCATGGATGTGCTGGTGTTTCAACTGCCTGGAATGGAGCTGGTGGCGCAGCATCGGTTTGCGGGCGACGTTGTTGTCCGTTCGCTCGCTCTGCATGCAATTGAAGGTCGCATCAAGCTTTTTGTCGGCCTTGCAGACGGACACTTGGTGCAATTCACCTTGGTGCCACGCAGCGTTGTTGCCGGCACAAAGTGCGAGCTCGAGTTTGCCGAGCGGCGTGCTGTTCTGGTCGGCTCGTCGCCGCTGACTTTGGAAGTGTTCCCGCTGGCCGGCCCTGCAGACAACGACCATGGCGAGTCTGTAGAAGCCGGAAGACCCCCCGTGGGTCTCTTGGTGTGCTGTGACAAGCCCGCTCTCGTTCTTCCAGGCAAAACCGACAGCCAAACGCAGGTTTTGCCTCTCAACATTGCCCTGGCCGAGAAATCTTGCTGCTTTTCCAGCGCCCTCTTTCGTCAATCCACTCTGCTGCTTGCCGCCCAAGGTCGAATCTCTGTGGCAACGTTTGCTCAGCTGGACGGCAAGCAGCTGCACGCCGAAAAGCTGCTGCTCGGCGCGACCCCCTTGGCCATTACTGGACTCCCGCAGCCACTGCCAGAGCTCGAGCAAGGGCGTGGGCTCGGGGAGTACGCGCTCGAGCGCGCTCGTTGGTGCGTCACTGTTCTGCTTGCTCCGGGCTCGGATAACGTGACGCAAGCGCAGCGTATTTGTGTGGTTGATACCGAGACTGCAACTGTTCAAGGCTCCGTCCGCTTGCCAACAGATCGTGCCGCGCACGAGCTCGTCAACTGCACGCTTGATTCGGCTCCAGTGACGCGTCTGGCATCATCGCCCGAGCCTGTCGACAGCGGAGCTGGCGTTTCCTTTGCCCCAACGAGCTCGACAGGCGATGAAGCAAGCGCTCAACCTTTTGTGGATTCTGCGTGGCAGCTAGTCGAGCAAACAGCTTCCGCAAACGGGGTGCTGTCGTTGACTGTCGCGCCCGAGCTGCTGGTGGCCGATCATGCCCTGACGCAAGCGGATGGCCCGTTTCAGGCGCTTCCATCTCGAGCACGCGAAGTCGTGCATCGCTTGGTGCTTGTCGACCAGCGCGTTGGTGATGCTCAACAACCGAACGCACTCCACGAGGCGAAAACCCGCCTCCAACTCTTGAGCGTGACTGCAGCGTCTGCCGAACCCAATCACGCATCCATGCTCAACCTGCAGTCGAGCGACACTCGCTCGCTCGCCAGCCAAAGCATTGGGCCAGGAGGCAGTCTCTCCGCTCCATTGATCTCCGTCGCGGTTGAAGCGCAGCTCGAGCTGCAAGGCACGGTGTTGTGTGCTCTAGAGTTTATGGGACATTTATTGATTGCTCTGGGCAATAAGCTGCGTCTGTACCAACATTGCCGTGTGTTCCCGCACGACGGCGTCGGTGACGATGTCCGATCGGTGGCAGAAGAGGAGGCCCTCGAATTGGTGTGTGAGTACTCTTCCGCCACCTGCATTGTCCAGGTCAGCCCTGCCAACGCCGGTCACCCGCATGAAGCTCGGTTGCTCGTCGTTGACGCAGTCATGGGGGTGCTGGTTTTGGCGTGCCATCCGATTCAGCGGCGGTTTGAGCTTCTTGCCAGCATTCGCAACTCTCCTTCCGGTTGGACGATCGCGTCTGTGTGGTTTTTAGCGGCTCTGGACACCATCATCTTGGCCGGTGCGAATGGCGAGTTGGCTGCCGTTCGTCACGAATGCCTCTCGTACAACCACGCGCAAAATGCCCTGCTTTCCGACGTCACTGCTGCTGCTGCTGCTCCTCCGTCGGTCATTGATTTGTCCCCACAGCTGCAACTGCTTTCCATGACGATTCCGATGAGTGCCTGGGGTGAATTGGCCAGCGAAAGGACCGACACGGCAATCACGCCGTCGGTGGCGTCTCGGGCGGTCGGGTGGCTCTCGACCTCGGCGCCCGTCAATGCGTTTGGGTGGTTGCTCAACAATCTGGGCGTTCCCTGGCGTCCGCGTGGCATGCCAGCCAATCCCACTCCGACGACGACTGCCACAGGCGAAAATCAGCCCTCCAGCGATTCCTCCGATGCTCTTTCGCTCTCAAGAGTTGTGCGCTCGGCTGGAAATGCTCTGCCTTGGCGCATCCGGCAATCCGTCGATCCGATTGTCTCGTTTGTGGACGTTATTGCGCGCACGACGACCGGAGGGCTGCATCCAGCCGTGTCGACTCCATTGTCCACGATCGCCGTGTTTGTTTGCGCGAGTGGTGCAGTTGGTGTTATTCGACGGTTGAGCGACGCTCAATTCCGGCTGGTTCGGCGGTTGCATCGCGCGATGGTGGCGCGTGGTGTCGGGTTTATGCCTCCGGTGCCAAATGTGGCGTCCGCGGCCCATCTGAACCTGGAACGAGCCGGTGCATTGCGCTTGACCCCGGACAAGCTTGCCGTACTGCGGTTGACGAGTCTGCTCCAACATGTAGCCGCGGCTCGTCAGCCCACGACCAGCTCGTCGCCAGAGGCCAGTTGGCCATTGGTCCGGAGACGCGCGGGATCAGATGCTGCTGCTGCTGCGGCTGCTGCTGCTCCGTCTCAGCCGCAAAGCACGCATTCGTTGGTAATGTCTGACGAGCTTGACCTTGCTTCGAGTTCACTGTCGGAGGCACCTCCATCTCTTGGCGTTGATGGCTCGCTTGCACGCCCGTTGCTTGATTTTACGGTGGGCGGCGAGCAACCGCACGTTGCTGGAGCTGCTCCCGTGCACCTGATTGACGGCGACTATCTCGCCTTGTTCTTGATCATTTCTCGGCGGCTGCAAGAGGCGATTGCCGCTGACATGGACATGCCGGTGGCCGAGGTGCTTGTCGAACTGGAAGAGATTGAGCGGTTGGACGATTTGTAGAAGGCAGGGCGTTTGGATTGTATTCACACAGATCAACAAACAAATGCCAAAGTTATTGTAATCTGGTCACACAGTACCCCACAAGCCCAGGAGTTGACACGACTTTTGAAACTGGCGCTGTAAAATTAATGTTCTTGTTTTCATTGCACAATACATTGTTCCCGCAAAACCATTTGTGCTGCTGTTTGTCTATCACAAAGTTGCAACTGGTGACTGGCTTTGGAACCGCTCGCTTTGATTAGATTTGGTCGAGAACGACGGAGACTACTCGCCGGCAAACGAGAATCCAGATCACTCCACTGATTGAGCCTGTACGCCAAGTTGAAAGACACGGGAACATCAATCGTCGTCAAGTACATCAGGTTAGAGGATTCGAGCAACAAAAACAAGGCGAAACGACGGCGAGGAAAAACAAAACAAAATTGACAAACTTTGAAAACACACCTAGTTCGCCACCAGAGCGGTACGCCATGAGCCGCTCCAGAGGATAAACCGAGGAGGATGGCAACGAAAAGATGACAGTCCCTCGGTACCGGTACATCAACAAGCCTTGGAATACCAACTGTGGTTGCAGGGTTTCGGGATTTAGTTTCGGAGGAGACGAACAAGACAAGCAAAGAATGACGAAAAGTCAAGTTACCGCGGCCCACCAGACAACTGAAGTCAGCTTCTTGGAGTTGTACTTGACTGCAGTCGAGGCAGCAGCACCTATGAATTCAAGCAACGTTGGGTGCAAGTAAGCGAGCACGAAACACGTTGACTTTTTTTTTTCCCAACGTTCAATATTACCACATACGACGTGTTTGCAGCTCTTTTTTCAGTTTAATCAGCTGTCGATCGATTTTCATGTACTTGGCAAAGTCGTCCTGTCAACAAGCAAAGGGAGGGTCAAACGTGAGTCAATGCAAGTCGTTCTCAATTGGACAATCGGTTTCCTCCATTGCTCGTGCAAATCGCTTTTATCACTTGCAACGTTGTTGAAGACACAACAGGTCGTCTGTCCCTCCCCGCCCCGGGTTTACCTGCATTGAGAGCGGTCGTTGCTGCTCGGTCAGCTCGTCCACCTGTCGCTGCAGCTCGCTCGTCTCGCGCTCACTCGCGCTCTCGCTCTGTGGCTGCACTTTATCAAGCACCTGTTGTGTCCAAGAAGCGTCCATAGAGTGAGCATTGGACACCCCCCCCCCCTAACTCCACTGGCTTGACTGAACCACCGCGCTTACCCATGCAGCGATCTGGGCGCTGCGCCGTCGCATAAACTCGAACAAGAACAGGAACAGAAACACGTCCACTGCCGCAACGTCAAATATCATGATTTGAAATTGGGATTTGGATTTGGATTGTGTTGACAAGATCGAAGGGAAGGGAAGGGAAGGGAAGGGAAGAAGTGGACGACTGCAACCAAAGCCAAAAGAAGACTGACCAAAAAGTCTCAGTTTCAACGCTTTGGGATACATGCTTGGTCATCATCATCATGCTGTAAGCTCGATGCTGTTGCGTTGATTTTGTTGCTCCGACCAGCCGACTGAGCAACTGAGCAACAGATCAAGTGCAGCAGCAACTGGGCGAATTGATCGAAACCTCTGAAAAGCCCTCTGATATCCTCAAGCTGAAAATTAGACGCTTGGTATCACAAACTAGGGGTATTGTGTGACAAGTGGTGCGATAAAGCCCGGCTTTGTCGGCGGGATGTGATGATAAACAAGGGATTCAGTCTGTTTTTGTTTTTTCTTTCTTTTTTACAATCATCGGTTGGCGTCGAGCTCGTTGCTGTGCGTTTGTACTCTGCTGATGGCGTCGTCCAAACCGGTGTGTGGTTGGGGATTCGCTTGGATGTTGTGTGTGACGGTTGAGGGACAAACCTGAGAATGTGCTTGAAAACGTCCACTCGCACTAATTCACTCTGTTTTGCTTGTTTGCTGGGTTGCTTGGAATGACAGTCAACCATGGATTTTAATATCGTGAAGCAGCACACGCTTTATGACGACGTCGAGAGCGCGAGTGGGGAGCTCAGGTAACAGGAAGCTAAATGAATGGCAACAGTATGACGGCGCGTGTATTGACCAGTTGGGTGACAGTTTGAGTTGGAGCTCTATTTGCAAAGATAACGTGCGGGGAGTTGCTGAAGCACTCAAAGTGAACACGACGGTGACCAAGCTCGAGTAAGGCATCTCAGGTTGCCTGATGCATACGAGTAGGTGATTTCAGCAGCGGGCATTCAGCGCTCACGGGGGGGGGGGAACGGGTAGTATGAGTTGGAATTATCTTGAAAACGCTGGAGCGCGGAGGTTTGCCGAAGGACTCAAAGTGAACACAGCGGTGACCGAGCTCATGTAAGTCATCTCACAGTTGCTGATGAGTGTGAGTGGGTGATCCAGCAAAGGGTATTTACCGATGGAGGAGATGGACAGTCTGTGCCAGAATTCTATCGACGGTGCTGGTGCGGAAGCGATTGCACTGGCGCTCAAAGTGAACACAGGAGTGATTCAACTCGAGTAAGGCAGTTCACTTTGACGGATGGACGTGCTTGGATGATTCAACAGAGGCAGAGGGCGTTCAGAATGCTCACTGATGGAGGGGATGGATAGTTTGAGCCACAACAAAATTGGCGATGCTGGCTTGCAGGCGATTGCTGAGGCGCTTTTGGTAAACACGACGGTTCGGGACCTTTGGTAAGGCGTCTCGTGTTTTCTGATGCATGGGGCGGAGATGGTTCAGCAGATGGGCATTTAGATAGGTGCTCAACGATGCGAGAAATTACAGTCTGTCCAGCAATCAGATTAGCGATGTTGGAGCGCGGGCGATTGCTGAGACACTCAAAGTGAACACGACGTTGACTCGGCTCATGTAAAGCGTCTCACTTCAACTGATGCATATGTGTGGTGGCCATCCGGTAGAGGGCATTCAAAGGTGCTTACTGATGAAGGGGATGGGCAGAATGAATGATAATCAGATTGGCGATATTGGAGCACTGGCAATTGCTGAAGCACTTCAGAAAAACGAAGCTTTGAACGTGCTCGAGTATGTACTTTGGTTTGGATTGAATGCCACTGCTAAACTGTGCTTACGACGAGTATTGTTAGGCTGCGTAATAACCAGATCGGATATGATGAAGAAATAGCGTTGCAGAGTGCTCGTCCATCTTGTGAAATGTAAGTGATTCATTCGTCAGCGTGAGCGCAATTCAATATCCAAGTTTTTCTGGGGAAGCAGCTCAATCACCCCCACCTCAACCGACGTAGTCGACATCTCCTCCGTAACTCTTCGCGATAAAGAGCCCATGATTCTGAATATTTGGGACTTTGCTGGTCAAGAGCTGGACCTCGCTTCCCATCAGTTCTTCCTTGACGAATGGACCATCTACCTCGCCCTTTTTGACGTTCGCGACACTATTTCTCGCACTTCGCGCTTGGCTTTCTGGCTACGCAGCCTGCTCGCGCGAGTTCCAAACGCCGCTGTCACTCTTGTAGGCACCCACATTGACGACAAATCCTACACGCCGCAGCGCCAACACGAGCAACGAGAGAATCTTCACGATTTGCTTGGGTTTTTGCGAGAAGCGCATCGCTCATTCAGCATCCACTCGATTGTTTACATGAACGCGAGCGCAGCTGCAAACGCACCAATCATGCCGGAACTCAAAGCGTCAATGCTCCTGGCCGGTCGAGACCTGCCATTCTATAATTCGTATGTCGACGGGCGCTACCCGCAGTTCCAAGATGTGCTGCGTGATCGCGCGACCAAGTTGGAAGCTGAAAAGAAGCCGCCGCTCTTGCGATGGAGTGACGTTGTCGAACTTGGCGGGGAGCGTTGTGGGCTCTCTCCTATTGGAGTTGACAACTTCATGCGACTGTTGCGGGGTCTCGGGCGGGTCGTGTTTCATCGCACCGCGCAAGCTGATGACGCCGCTTCTGTGGCCAAACCTTCGTTGCCTTTGAGTGCCCATGATCAAGATCTCGTCATTATCAATCCACAGTGGTTTATGAAAACCGTGTTTGGTGGCGTGATAACTCTGAAACACGAGTGGGCGAAGACGGGCATTCTGGCTCGCGCAGATCTGCTTGAACATGTCTGGAAGACCTTGGATCCGGCTGTGTGTGATCAGCTTCTCGTTTTACTTGAGCGATATGAACTGCTGTATCCTCTCGCTGACGCAGGAACACCGGCAGCTCGATACCTTGTCCCTTCGCTTTTGCCCGTTGGACAACCTGACAGTAATGTGTGGTCTCCCAAACTCGATGAGAGCGAACAACATGAGGCCACGCTCGTGATGCGGACGGCCTTCATGCCCACTGGCTTTTTCTCGCGAGTTATTGCCCGGCTGCATCAGCTCAAGTTCAACATGACTGCTTGGCGAGATTGCGTGCTCGTCAGCAGAAGTCATCATCGAGCTCTCGTTCAGATCCATCCTCGCGCACAAGAAGATGTGCTTGATCTGGTTATTGCCGTGCGCGGTGCTTCTCCAGGCGCTTTGCTCGACGTTCTTGTTGGCATTGTCGAAGATTTGACCGCTCACTGGTACACTGGGGTAACTTGGCAAACCTACCTGCGGTGCACACAGTGTGCAGTAGATGTGCCCGATCCATGTCTGTTTGATGTTCATTTCACCGTGCTTGCCGCCGTCCTTCCAAACAAGGAGCTGAGCTGTGATCGCTCGCAACAAATCCTCGTTCGCGATGAGTGGCTCGCCTTCATTCAGCCACTTTTGCAACGCAGCTTGTTACCTGTCGAGGAGCCAACTGAGCTGCAGCGTCAAGCGCTGGATATTCTGAGTCCTTCCTCACGTCCCGTAGATGCGCCGATATTGCCTGAGAGCCATGCCTCGACAATGGATCTCATGCCGGCTCCGTCAATTGCCACCACTATTCCTCGAGTTGAAGTGCAACAGCTTTTTCAGGCCACAGGCAACTTTGCCGATTCCCAGCGCATCGGTGGCGGCAGCTTTGGCAGTGTCTACTCTGGCATCTGGGGTGGCGAGAAAGTCGCTGTAAAGCGGTTGGCAGCGGATTCCCTGCAAGGCGTGGCTCAGTTTAAGGCGGAACTCGAGGCCCTGTCTCGTTACCGCCATCGCAACATTGTGACTATCATGTGCTATGCTCAAGAAGGCAACGAATGCTGCTTGGTGTACGAGCTGATGGCAAATGGGTCTGTTCGGGATTCGCTCGACCAAAAACATGGCGCCCCCACTTTAAACTGGACACAGCGGGCAAGTATTGCCATCGATATCGCGAGGGCGATGCACTTTGTGCAGACTGCTGTTCCAGGTCAACCGCTTTTCCATTTGGATCTCAAAACATCCAGTGTGCTGCTGAATGAGCATTTTCAAGCGAAGGTTGCCGGCTTTGGACTAGCGCGCTCTCCGCCAGCTGAGACGGCGACACAGAGCTACCTCCAGACACAGACGATTCGAGTAACGCGCCCGTACATTTGCCCACAGTACCGTGATGAAGGCAAAGTTTCAATCAAAACCGATGTGTACTCGTACGGCATGGTTTTGCTTGAGCTGCTGACAGGAAAGCAACCTGGCATTGAACTGGCTGGCGCGGGGAAACGTGCTCTCAAAAAGGACGGTCACCTCGATTCCGAGTTGGATGGTTCGATCATATGGAGCGCGCCAGATAAACTTTCAGTCACTGTAGTGACGAACTTGGCGCTTAATTGCCTCGAGTCCAATCAAGTGAACCGACCAACCTTTGGCGACATTCTGAAAGCGATGGGCCAATCTGTCGATCGGCGCAGCGCGCATGTTCATGCTGCAATGCCCCAGAATCCCAGGATGGAGCATCATCACAGTAGCGTCAAGGAGCAGTCGCATCCGAATCTGGACTCGGGTTTCGTGAGCTCTTTCATGGAGCAACAAAAGCAGCAGCCGCAGTCACAACTTGTTGAACTCGGGGCGGCTGCAGCGGTTTCACCGCTAACCCATCATCACAGTGTCGTCAAGGAGCAGCTATCTCCCTTTGCCAACTCGATTGTCGTGAACGCTAGCATGCAGTCGCAGCTTGACTCCTGGAACGGATCGCAAATCAATTCCGCGTTCCATAGCGATTTTATCGATTAAGACCGATGATGAATGGTAGATGTTTGCGACTCTGAAGTGCCGTCGGATGAGGATTTCGACTCTTTGTGTTTGTGTGTGTGTGTGTGTGTGTGTGTGTGTGTGTGTGTGTGTGTGTGTGTGTGTGTGTGTGTGTGTGTGTGCTCGAATAACAAAACAATCTCAAAGCAAGAAGGATCTTTCGAGAAGCAACCAGAGCAGCAACCGAGCACCTGAACAATACAAAGTGAGGAGGAACAGCCAGGCTTGTCCAGAACAGTCAACTGAGTGACTGAGCAACAGATCAAGAACTGCTTTTGCTTGTTTTTTCCTGATGAAGCCAATGCAACGGGCTTTTTTTTGATCGTCTCAGAATGATGACCGAATCAACTATTGTTTATTCAGTTCTGATCATCTTCCAAACTCAGTCTCAGTTCTCCATTGTTTGTTATTGTGAGTTTATTGATTGACCTTCTTTTTTTTTTTTCTTTTTTTCTTTTTTTCTTTTCTTTGACTATGAGTCTATTGACTTGTTTTTTTTTTTTTTTTTTTTCACGCCCTGTTCTTCTTCATTTTCCCCCTTCCAAAAGCAGCTCTGCTCTTCCGTCTCTCATTTTCCCCCGTGCTAACGACACGCTCATTCGTCCTTATCTGCTGAGAGCGACTGTGACTGCGAGTGAGACCGAAACAGCTGAGTGGCCAGCGAAACAAGCCAAAGAACAAAAAATCACCAATAATCACAAATGCGCATCAATCTCGGGTGTTTGGATGCTGCGGCTGCGCTGCCGCTGCTGGTTCGCCCTGTCCTTGTCGGTGCGCTTGCCCATGGCTTGTACTGTGGCAGGCGAGGCGGCGCGACTTGGCAGCACAGCAACAGCGCGCCGAACACAGCCCTTCATTTATGTTATTATTTATTTATTATTATTATTTTTCGTTGTTTTTCCCTTTCGGCTTGATGACCCAACGCTCGCCATTGGGGCCCTGGGCTCGTGTGCAGCACCAATTCGGAGCGGCAAGTCCGAAAGCAAAGAACAAGGACCATCCTGACGGAAAACAAGGGGAGCCGGGGAGGAAGACGGGGTGGTGGACGGACTCTTGGCTTGTGAAAGCGAGCGGCATCGCATCCAAAAAAAAAAAAAAAAAAAAAAAAAAAAAAGCAAGCAAACCGTATCAGAAAAACACGCGTTTTAACAGCATCAGCGATACGGTCGCCTTACCACCGTGTGCTGCTGTTTTCTTGTCACTTTTGGCACCTTTTTTTTTTTTTTTTTTTTTTTGGGATTCGCTCCTTCTCTTCTGCTGCTGCTGCTGCTTGGGTCGCACTCTAGTAGTCGGCTTTGTGCGCTTGCACTTCTCTTTGCTTCAGCGCGTGGCTGGAAAGGGGAAGGGGGTTTGATACGACTGACTGTGGATGACGCTTACGAGCGACGTAGATTTGTTCATTGGATCCCATCTCCACCCAACTCATCAGACATCCACACAAGCACCAACACTCCCCCCCCAATTGAAAAGCAACTGTCACTCACGCTTGCATCGTTGGGTTTTTTCGTATGACTTGGAAACACAGATTCGTGTCTGTCCGTCTGTCTGTGTGAATCAATCGCCACCCCTTCCTTCTCCCACTTGCCCCCCTGGCGTGACGCTTCCTGCTTGCTTGCCTGGAGCACGATAGATTGTGCAGATTGTCTTGCTCTCGTTGGCACCAGGCTCAAGATCGCTGAACTTGCATCACCGCAGATAGCGGCACTCCCCACTTTGCTCGGTCGACAAACCTTCATTGCTCGCTCGCCAAGGTCCTGTGAAGAAAAGAACACCCAAAAACAATTCAGTCATGCAACACGGCGCGAACGGACACGCGACCGTTGCGGCGTTGAACGCGACGGCGCCATTGCGAAGCATGGCGACTCCACCGCTCAACGCACATCCCAGCCATGTTCATGCACCATTTAATTCTATTTATGCGCAACAGCAACAACAACAGCTGCAGCAACATTTGCAGCAGCAACAACAGCAGCAGCAGCAGGTGCCTTCATCCCCGTTGCGACGCAACCATTCGGGCCTTGGTTCAACCGGCTCCTTGCACACCCTGAATTATGGTAGCCCTCACGCACAGCAGCAACAACAACAACATCAACAACAACAACAAATCCTGTCGCAAGTGTCTCCACATGGAGCGCAACAATCCCCTTATCAACAACAACCACAACTACAACAACAACAACAGCCATCACCTCAACAGCTACAACACTCGCCGCAACTGCCTGCTCCCACAGTCGGCCCCTCCACGCGCGACCACGAGTTGGCGTATGAGGCTGAAATCATCCTGTTGCTCTATCGCGCCCGAAGCAACGTGCGTCTGTCCGTGATTGGGAGCAATTTGCCAGTCCCGCCCGCGCTCGAGATTCGCCTGCGCGACTTTCTGACCACCCGGCCGGGGATTTTTATTGTCGATCCAGGCGCGTCTCCCGGCTGTCTCTCTGTTGGATTGGCTCCGCGTGTTATCGAGCTCATGGACTCTGTCCACGGCGATCGGCCACTGGCACCCCTCCAACTACCCACACCAGGCAGTCGCGGAATGGCGGCACAGCGAGGCGGTGCGGCTGGGTCTCGACGAACCAACATGTCCAGCGGCAGTAGCCCAGACACGGCAGCTCTACAACTCCAACTGCAGCAGCAGCAGCAGCAGCAGCAGCAGCGTACTGCTGGCCCTCGTGCAACAATGCCCCCAGTCACCCTCATGGGTCGCACCAATGCTGTGCATGATGTAGTCGACCCAATGGTGATGGTCGCTCGAGCAGCAGCAGCTCGTCTAGGGATGGAGGCGCAGCCGTCGCATGCTGGCGGCGATTCGAACAGCAACTCGTCTTCTGCCTCAACAACCCTTGACGCCGGTGTTGAGCTGCCTGACGGGTCGCCACTCTTGTCCCCGACACTCCAAAACATGCCAAACATCCCCTATGAGCAACTGCTTGCCCACCAGCACGCGCAGAGTCAATCTCGATTCTCGCAATCGGGCTCTCCAGCACGGCAGGGATCTGGGTCGTCGTTCAACTTCTCCGATCTTCCACCCCACTCGCCTGGACACGCGACCCCACCTCATCAGCAACAGCAGCAGCAGCACTGGCATGACTGGCAGCAACAGCAGCAGCAACAGCAGCAGCAACTCCAACATTATCACAATTCCTCGCCATCATCAGCACGGCAGCTCCAAGCTGCACGACCAGAAAGCTTTGCTGGCTTTGGCAGCACGTCCCCCCAGCGCGGTGGACGATTTCCTGCTCAACAGGCCCTACCCCGTGCGCTGGCCGTCCAACAACAACAACAGCAGCAACAGCAACAGCAGCAACAGGGGCACCAGCGTGGCGGCCCAGCAACCCCTCCGCCGCTCTCGCCATCGCAATCCCAGTACCTGCAACAGCAGCAAGTGCAGCTTCTTCAACAGCAAATTTTCCAAATGAACCTGCAGCAGCAGCAGCAGCAGCAGCAACAACAACAACAACAACAGCAATCCCCTTCCCAATTTCATCAACACTCACCCGCGTTGCAACAGCCTCAGCCTCTTTCGGCGCTGGGCAACACTCGCTACGGACGACCAAATTCGACAGGATCGAGTCCGTTCATGTCGTCGGCTGCACTGACCTCGTCCAGTTTCCAGAATACCGACGTGTCGCCACCGGTTTGGGCTGATTTCCCGCTTGCGGCATCTTCGTTTGCTCAGTCGACACCCATACTATCGGGGCTTGGGGGATCTTCCTCGAGCTACTTGGCTCGAGCAGGAAGCGAAACTCTAAGCTCGGGCGGAGGAAGCGCTGCAAGCCTCAGCGACGCCACCTGGGCGCCTACTGCTACAACAGGGTTGAGCAACGCGGGATTGCGTTCGCGTCATTCCCTTGCGGTGGGAGCCAAATCCCTGGCACATCAACACCAAGGCCCAGGCTCTCTTCCAAGCCTGCTCAATCTCGACCTGACCCCCGGATTTGATCGACCTGCACACTCGTCCGAGTTGAGCTGGCTCGACTTGGAGCAATCTTCTTCCACCAACCAGTACAATCAGGCACCCCGCTCCATCGTGCAATCATCGGACGGCTCTTTGGCGCATGTTCAATCCGAGTTGATGTTTGGCATGTCGGCACGGCGCCACCTGTCCCAACCGCAATTGGTGAATCCCCAACAGCAGCAACAGCAGCAGCAGCAGCAGCAGCAACAACAACAACAACAATTATCCGGCAGTTCGTCGGCTGGTTCGGCGTCCGTTGCAGCTAATTATGATATCTGGAGTGCTCCGCCTGCGGCAGCTCTGCGCTCTCGCGCCAAGCGAACATATTCGAGCCAGCTCTCCAACCCGGGTTTTCCTGAAGAGCTCCACGAGTCGACGTCTGGCTTCTCCTCTCGACGGGCCACGTCAGCCACCGATCTCACGGGCCGGACCGAGCCCGTGCCCGAGCCGTTCGCTCTTGGTTTCGCAGCTGGCCAAAAGCCCGTTCTCGCTGCCGATCAGCCGAGCAGCTGGAACCCTCTGCTGTACTCCACTTCGAGCGCGACCATTGTCAAGTCTCCTCCGCGCGACATTCCTGCTTACAATGACAGCAGTAAGAGAATCAGAGTTTTTATTTCGTTATTTGCCTCCCCTTTTTTTGTTGTTTGTAGCTGACGCTTGAATAATCTCTCATTGCAGACATTCTTGGGCGTGTTGGAGCTTCTTCTGACTCTACCGCCACTTTTCTGCAGCTGCGGTCGAACGAGCCTGTTGCTGTGCTTGCGAGTATGTTGCTCTTTTTTGTTGTTCGATGAGTTTTGCGCGTCCCGTGTTTCCCCTCCTCCCCACTCCTCCCCTGAATGCTCCCCACTCCTCCCCTGAATGCTCACCCCTTTTCTGGATTGTTTCTTTTTTGTTAGTGGGCAAGTCAGGCTCGGGATTGAGCCACTCGCTTTCGGTTGTCGTTGAGAGCATCGTCCTCTCATCGCAGCAAGCTGAAAGAGACTTTGACTCTCCTCCCATGTCTCCCAGTTGGACACAGTCAAGCGGGGCGAAGGCTGGCTGCACAGTGTTCCATTATGACAAGACTAATGAACATGTGTCCAGCCTGACGTCGCTGCTTCTCGGCATCGCGAGTGCTCGAGGCTCGGTGCTCACAGTGCTGGTGCCGTTGCACCAGCTGCCCAACCGTCAGGCTGCGTACGCGGCTGTCAATCCCGACATCCAAGTCCAGCCGCTGCTCTTCTCGCTTCGTCAGCTCACTCCACAGCAGCTGCGACTCCTCATGGGCATTGAAGCCCGTGTGCCGGACAGTGGCTCTTTGGCTGCAACTGGCTCGCCACCCGCGCCAGTTCCCTCAACCCCGGCCTCCATTGGCTCTGCCTCGTCCTCCGCCGCCTCGTCCGTTGTTTCGCTGAATGACGTTGTAGCGGGCACTAGCGCCAATCCTCATGACGCTGAAGAGCGCGCCGTGTCTGCGATTCTGGCTCGTATTTCGCAGTGGAAGGCGACTGGCGAAGCTGTCCTTGATCGCAAGGACCTTCACGACGCCGTCTTCCGCGCAGTCGGTATCGCAGAGCCTAGTTTGGCTGCTCA
>NW_011887305.1:236660-238602 GCF_000151315.2 Capsaspora owczarzaki ATCC 30864 | reverse complement strand
TTGGCTGTTGCCCGTCGGAGATTGATGTGGGCCGAATGGCAAGGTGGGTCGCGGCTCGTCGCGACAGCTGCTGGAGGCAGGGGTTTGAGTCGTTCGAGTCACGCCACCACCGGTAGACGAGAATTCAGACGAGGACTTGATCTCTGTTGCAGATGACATTGGTAACCCTGGTGTTTGAGTACCAACGGTAGACGGGAGTTCAGACGACGACGTTGCTATCCCTGGTCTTTCGTCGTTCGTCCCTGTTTCATCGTTCGTCCCTGTTTCAGCAATCGTGCCTGTTTCAGCAATCGTGCCGGATTCAGCAATTGTGCCGGTTTCAGCGATCGTCTCGGAGGTAGCAATCGTCCCTGTTGCAGAAATCATTCCAGAAGTAGCAACCGTGCCGTTCGCAGCAATGTCGGAGGCAGTTGGTGTCAAAGATGGAGTTGCAACACTACTCGAAGGGACAACCATGGAGCATGCCGGATTGCCGTAGGATGTACCACTTGGACCGTACGCATCTGTACCGGGAATGACATTAGTAGCTACGCTCCACGACAATCCCGCGTCCGGCGCTCCAAAGTTGTTCAGTTGGATGGCACGGCCTCGGTCGGGCGTGGGCCAAGGATAACTCGCATTGTACGTGACGCCCGCGCAGGGGCTGCCGCTCTTGAAGATTTTAACATAACCACCACTTGACGCGAGTACAGGTTGTGCAGTATTCCAAGTGTAATGGAGAGAAAGTCCCAGGCCGGAGTTGCTCGAGTCGCTGATGATTGGTTGTCCCGCAACACGAGAGCCGAGCAATATGCAGCCGTACCCAGGCACAACGAGCGAAGTGCCGATTATCAGTTGGGTTGATTTGAACAGGAATTGTAGGCTTTGCAGGTCGATAGGTTGGCTCCCGACATTGGAGAGTTTCAAGTAGACTGCTTTTTGGTTCCAGCCGTTGTTGTAGATTTCCGAAACAACAAGATTTGTGCAAGACGCCGGGGAAGGAGAAGGCGTTGATGACGACGCTTGCAACGAAACAGACGACGACGACGACGACGACGACGACGACGACGCCAAACAGGACGAACAGGCGCAAAACGGCCGGCCAAAGCTGGCGGATTGTGGATCGGCCACATCTGTTCCGGGGATGATGTCGGTGACGTCGGCGGTCGTCCAGGACCATCCGACACTTGGATCACTCTGGGTGTCGTTCAGCAGGATGGACACGCCAGGCGGAACGTTCGGCCACGGCGCCGTCACAGAGTATGAGATTTCCGTGCATGTGAAGGGTCCGCTGAGAATGCTGATTGTGTCGCCTGTTGCACTCAGACCTGAAATTTGCGGGTCCCAGGCCCAGTCAACCCTGATGCCAAGGCCCGGAGCGGAGCTGTTGAAGGGCGAGTTTGCGGCGAGTGAGCTTGCCAGGATGGCACACTCGCCACTCTGGAGGAGCAGCGACGTCGACAATGTTGTGTGACTTGATGAGGAGGCTGTTGCCAGCGTCAGGCCTTGCAGGTCGATCGTGGTGGCACCCGTGTTGGTGAGCTTGATGTAACGGAGCCCGTCCTTGATGGAAGCGGCCACTTGTGCGGGCCGGAAGAGGATTTCCGTCACGAGCAGGCTTGAGCATGCCATGTTGGCAGCAACCTCTGCAGAGACGATGCTGATGGCGGCGGTTGCGATGGCGATGGCCAGGAGTGCGATGGCCAGGGAGGCGGCCGGGACGCGCATGGCTGAAACCGCAGCTTGACGCGAAACGAATGTCGGCAAATGCAGGTCGACATTCAGGAGAGGAGAGGGGATCCCCCGTGTGTGTGTGTGTGTGTGTGTGTAAACAGGACAAAAGTCGGATTTGGGAACATGTCAAAAAGTCAGATTTGGGAACATGTCAAACGTCAAAAAATAGCATTGAAAAATAAAATGAAACGAAAAAAAAAAAAAAAAACAGAACAAAAACAGCGGTGTT
>NW_011887305.1:167478-236560 GCF_000151315.2 Capsaspora owczarzaki ATCC 30864 | reverse complement strand
GGGAGCACGAGTTGACTTTTGAGGGTTTGCAGATGGGGGGCAGGAGGGAATTGGGGGGGGGGGCAGAGAGAGAGAGGGAGAGGAGCAAGCGCGCGAGAGGAGGGCTGTCTCGCAACGAAATTGGACTTACCGCTGCGATGATGGCGGGACGTGCGCGATGGTGAGCGAGCCTGCATGTGGAGATTGGTGGGGCCTCCACCTGAGAGGGGTGGGGGCAAGGCGGGGGTGGGGTGGGAAGCGAGAGAGAGAGGGAGAGAGCGCGAGAGTCAAAAGGAAATAAAAAATAACATAAAAAGAAATAAAATAAAAAATACAGTCCTAACAAAAAGATTGACAACAGCAACAACAGCAAGAATTAGACTGAATCATGCATCCATCAGATGTGAATCAATCCATGGTGATGATTGGAATTGCACGCGGACATCAAAGGAAAAGAAAATAAAAACCATGCGGATTGCAAAACACAGTCAATCGCTGGAGGCTTTTGCAGGCGGCTTTTGTGTGGATTTGAGCAAGCTCTTGTCGACCGAGCAATCCAACAACTAACAAGCAGTGTAAACAAGAAGCGATTGTGATTTGATGCTTTCAGAATGGAATCGCATCCTCACGATGAAGAGCCAGCTGGCTGCGATTTTTGGCTTTGCCGACACGCGATTCCCCTTCTCAGACCAGCACCTTCGATCAACTTGCTCCAAATCGGATTTGCTCTATCGCATTCGCTATTACCTATTCACTCTCAGAGTTGGTGTGCGACTTGCTTTCTCAGAACCTAACCGCACTTACTCAGTTCATTCTTCATTTTCCTGCAATGAGCCAGTTGGACGGTACAAAAGTCTCACCTTGCCGCGTGTGCTGTGCATTTTTTTGGACTTGCAATTGAGTTGTTAACTCTCCATCTACCCTCGATGCTTTTTCTCAATAGAGCACTCGGTCAAGGTCGGCTCGTACTCGCAGGCCCTCGAGCAAGCGGCCGCGGTCGACTTTAGCGCAATCCAGCAGTACAACATTATCAACCACGCAGGTACCCCCAAAAATCAAACCCCATCAGCAGTCATCTCGAGAGACAAGAGTGCGTGTAGTGTGTGTAGTGTGACTGTGGTTTGGTTTGGTGGGGGGAGGAGTACCATACGGAAGAAAGCGGGGGGAAAAAGAATGACGACAGTAGTGAATGTGGGGGAAGACAGGCAACGATGAGAGGGGTGCAATCTGTGCAAAACAGTGTAACGAGATGGATGGATTGGGACTTGAGGGAGGGAGAGGGAGAAGGGGGGGGGAGGCAGGCGGACGATGATGATGATGGTGGTGTGAACGAATGCTATGAGGGAGAGCGAGGAGAGTTGACCGTTT
Organism: Capsaspora owczarzaki ATCC 30864; assembly: GCF_000151315.2. Classification (NCBI taxonomy): domain Eukaryota; class Filasterea; order Ministeriida; family Capsasporidae; genus Capsaspora; species Capsaspora owczarzaki. Next base: position 235,213 of record NW_011887305.1, on the reverse strand, counting down.
GGCCCTTCCCCGCCCCCCTTCATAGAAAGCGACTCTTCCTATTGGGAGAGGGTTGGGGGGACCACTCGCAATGGAGCGCAACAGAGAGTCGGGAGGCGGAAAGGAGACACCCCCCATTCAGCAGAATGGCAACAAAAACAGCTCGCAATGCAAAATCCAGCGAACATAATGGAACAAACCAAAGTCGTGATCACTGTCGCTGTCGCTGTCAGGAAACTTAACTGCTTGTGGGGATTTGCTGAATTGCTGCAACTAGGTGTCGATCGACTCAGCCGACCGGTCGTCGTGTTCAATGCCTGCAATCTGCCCAGCTCAAAGCAAATCGACATGAATCTGCTCCTCCAGTGAGTTCAGCCCTCACCCTGACTCTCACACCCCTCTGGTTGTTCGATGGGTCTATGGAACCTTGGAGGAGAAGCGTTGTGCTATTGCTTTGTCTTGGCGTTCTTGAGGGGTTTTCTGACTAAACCCATGCTCGTTTTGCTTTTTTGACAGATACATCATTGTTGCCCTCGACAAGGTTGTCGAGAGCGATTATGTGATTGTGTACTTGCATGCTGGGCTCAACAGTGACAACCGCCCAGGAATTGGCTGGGTCCGCGAGGTCTACAAAGTCTTTGACCGCAAGTAAGAGCAGTGTTTGTTGGTTTGTGAATTGCCTGGTTTTGAACTCCACTCCTCACCTTTTTTTTAATCGGATGGCAGGTACAAGAAAAACCTTAAGGCATTATATATTGTGCACCCTTCCGTGTGGATTAAGGTCATCATGGGTCTTGTCCGTCCGTTCATCAGGTAATTCTCGGGTTTTCGCTCAACTTTATCTGGCTGATTTGCCCTCACATGACTCTGTCAATCTCATTTGCTCACCTCCTCTTTCCACGTGAAACCTTGGCACAGCTCCAAGTTTGCGCAAAAACTCTTGTACATGTCCAGCCTGGATCAGCTGTCGCAATACCTTCACGTCGACCAAATGGATGTGCCTGAGTTTGTTCGCGCGTACGTCTCTAGTCTTGTTGCTGTTTTGGTGGTCTGTTAGAGGGGTCGTGTGCAGCTAGACCTTGAGTTCACACACACACACACACACACACACTCGGTGCAATCCAGATATGACAAGCGAGCCAACAAGGACAAGCCAGCAGCACTTTCGTCGTCCGTTTCAACTGCATCTGTGGTGCCTGGCCGACATTCGGAGCACCAACAATTTGGCGTCGCCCTTGCAGAGCTTGTTTCTGATAACCAGCCAATTCCGCTTGTGCCAAGACTCGCGACCGCTTACATTCGTCAACACGGTAACATCCCCTCCCTTCCAGTGCAGTGTTTGAGCTTGATAGTGCCCGTGTTTTCAGTCATTGTACTCACATCCGATTTGACAGGGCTGGATGTTGAGGGTATCTTCCGCCGATCAGCCAGCGCGCAGACCATTCGCGTCGTGAAGGAGAAGTTCAACAAAGGTGCGCGTCATGGCTGCTGTCTCGCTGCTGTGCTTTGGTGGTGGTGATGTTTGTGGTGCCAAGAGCTCACATTGGTTTGCCGTTGACTTGTTGCTGTTGTTTGGGCAGGCGAACAAGTTACTTTTGAGGAATACTTGGACGTGCACATCCCGGCTGTCTTGCTCAAAACCTTCCTTCGCGAGCTGCCCGAGCCGATTGTCACATTCGAATTGTTTGATTCAATCATGCACATTCTGGGTACAGCGCTTCAGTGACGATGCTTTTGATGTTTGTGTTCAACTTGATGCTCATGTGATTTTGAGACTTTACACAGACCTGCCTGCAGAAGAAAAGGTCGAGGCCACGCGCCAACTCTTCCAGACCCAACTGCCAAAAGCCAACTACGTGGTACTGGAGTACCTGATGCGCTTCTTGCACGAAGTCCTGCTGCATGCCGAGACAAACCTGATGACGGCAAGCAACTTGGCCATTGTGTTTGCGCCCAATCTCGTTTGGTCGAGCACACATGCAGCGTCGCTTGTTGCGATGGGCAAGATTAACACGTTCGTGCACCTGCTCATCAGCAATGTCGACGGCGTGTTTGGCTCAAGTTCGGATGGCGCTGGCGTCCAACAATCGTCCAGTGCTGCGCCCGCGGATGCCTAAAACAAAACAAAACAAAGAAAACACGAAACAGCATGCTCATAGTGTCATCTTTATGCAACATTTTTATTGGTGTTTTGTTCATGTTTGCTTTTGTTGTACGGTCCTTGCACCGTGATGTTCACAAACAAAAGTGTGTTGAGACAACAAACCTGTCCAATGCAACTCCAATGCGTTGGTTTTTGTTTCGGTTGACCGCCTGTCAGTTGGACTCTCTTAGTTTGTGTGCCTTTGTTTTCGGATTGAACGGGGGTGGAGCACGACACCAACTCGTTTTCAGTTGCCCTCCTTTCCATATGCCCCAATTCTCATTCTTCCCCCATTTTTTCGGGTGCATCGTGTTTATTTCTTAGAACCTTCCATGTCCCCATTTTTGGAATTGGAACTCGCTCACCAGTCATCTCTTGCTTTCATCCATCCCTTCATCGTTGAACGAAATGGCGGATCTTCTCAGTGCGAACGTCACTGCGACTGTCGAGCGATGGCTTGCGGAGGGCGCCAAGCTGTACGACTATGGCATGAACGACTTTGCTGGTAAGGGTGGCATCGATGGGTACTTGTGTATGTGTATGTGTGTATGTGTGTGTGTGTGTGTGGGGAGGAATCCGACAAAAGAGCGGGAACGGTTCCAACAGGATCGCCCTTCCCCACTTCCCCCGGGCCGGTGGAGCTGCTCACTCTGCTGTGGTGTTGAGACACTGATGCTATCAGCACAGTGAGATAGAGAGTGACAGTGAATGTGGAGAGGAGTGAGAGCGGGGCGAAAAAAAGGCGGGCAATCACACCACGTTCAAAGAAGAAAAAAAAAATCCCCCGTTTCTAATCGTCGCTTTCTATCGCTTTTCGACCGCTTTCACGCGTCGCTCCACATTGTGTAAAATGTGATTGGAAACCACTGCGATGTCGAAATCGCTGGTTGGACGAAAAAAGATTCAATGCAGAAAAACACAAACATAACAACAATAAGAATAATACAATAAATAATAATAATAATAATCGGCTGAATAATAAAAACATATGGATTTGGAATTGAAGTTCAACACGTGGAAGCGAAAAAAGAAGAAAAAAAGTTGGATCATCTCAAAGAACGGATGAAGAACGGAATCAATGTTGAGAGAATGAAGGAAAGAAGGAAGCGAAGGAAGAGGAAAGCGAAGGAAGAAGAAGAAGAAGACGCAGGTGTTAATAGCTGGGAAACAAAGAGAAGAAAAGAAAGAAGAAAAGAAAAAACTCGCCCTCAGTTTGGGACATTGTCGTAAATTGGTATTGTAACAATAACAAGAATAATAATAATAATAATAATCATATTTATTATAGGAAGAAGGGTTGAAGGAAGATTCGTCGGAGGTAGAAAAACAACCAACTGAACTGACTCACTCACTCAACTCACTCAACTCACGCAACTCACTAAACTCACTCTCACTCGTGCTTGGTGGTTTGGATGAGCAGATCCTCGCGTCGGAAACTGGCTGTTCATGAGCCGTCCCCATGAAACGATCGCACTCACGCTGGCATACTACTTTATCGTCTTTGCCGGCAAGCGCGTCATGCAAGGTAAAGCTCAGACATCAAACCCCCAACAAAGCAACAACTGCAAAAAAACGAACAAGAGGAACAACAAATAAGGGGGAAGCAAAGATGGCTTTGATGCATGAATTTGGAAACTCACACTCGTGTGCAACAAATGGCTCAGACCGCAAGCCGTTCGACCTCAAACCCCTGGTCGTCATCTACAACGCCGCAATGGTCGCGCTCTCTGCGTATATGCTGCACGAGGTATGGCATTGCTTTGGAGATGTTCTGAATCAACAACAACAACCACAACAGCACTCACCGTTTGTTTGCTGCCTGCCTGCTGCTCTTAGTTTGTTATGACTGCTTGGAATGCTGGATACGACCTCGTTTGCCAGCCTGTTGACTATTCTAACAGCGAAAACGGTCTGCGAGTCAGTACACCAACACGACGATGGGTGTTTGCTCTCGTGCGCACCTTCAGGTTTCGGCTATTTGTGCTCACTCACTTGTGGTCAATCGTAGATGGCCAGCGTCGTCTGGTGGTACTACTTTTCCAAGTTTATTGAATTCCTCGACACTGTAAGAAATAACATCCAACGGTCGTTCCTCGCCAATTCTCCTGGCTCCCATTCTCACTTGCCACGTTCAAACTACTGTACTCCAGTTCTTCATGGTCTTGCGCAAGAAGAACGAGCAAATCACCTTCCTCCATGTCTACCACCATGGCAGCATGTTCTGCTTGTGGTGGATGGGCACCAAGTGGGTCCCCGGCGGTCAGGGTGAGTATCAGCAGATCTTGCGTCTTGTTTGATTGGGGGGTGGGGATTTGACGCACGAAGCTGTTGTTGACATTGATAATGGTCTGATTTTTCTTATCCCGTTCGATCTGATGCAGCTTTCTTCGGCGCATCCATCAACTGCTTTGTGCACGTCATCATGTACGCGTACTACATGCTGTCGGCCATGGGAATTTCCGTCTGGTGGAAAAAGTACATTACCGTGCTTCAGCTTGTACGTTTCTCGGGTTGATTATAACTTGCGACCGCTCTTGCCACTTGCTCATGGAACACCCACTCACCCTCGCTTTTCTTTTGCCATGTGGTTTGATGGACTTTCTCACATCAGGTCCAGTTTGTCATCGCTTGGATCCATGCCATCGGCTCGCTCTACGTGGACTGCAACTTCCCGCATTGGATGCACTACGGCCTGATGATTTATCTCTTCACCCTCATCCTTCTCTTCCTCAACTTTTACATTCATTCGTACGGCCAGAAGGGCAAATCCAACAAGAGTGCTAGGGGCCAAGGCACCAAGCCTGCCAGTCGCAAGTCTGCCAAGACTGAATAGTGTGCTTTTTTTGTTGTTGTTGTTGAGATGCTGTCTCGTTGAGTTTGTCTGCGAAAATCGCAACGTGTCCTAATAGTATGCGCCTTTTGATATCCTCTGCCTTTGCTTCCCTTTTCGGGATTCAGCAGTTCCTGGTGCTATTGGTGATGAAACAAGCACTTTGAGCGCAGTCGTTTTTCTTTTGTTTTTGTGCTTTTTGACGAATGCTTCTCCGCGTCGGGCAGTTCAATCTGCTCAATCTCGTCAAAGAGAATGTCAAGTTCTACTGTGGCGAAATGTACACCAAAGTACCGCCCCCACTTTGACGTTGTACTTGTTGCAGTGAGATTGTCAACCAGAAAGCGACCGCAACCATTTTCAATGCTTCTCTACTACGTTTTCGTTACATTAGGAACAAGTCGATCTCAAAGTGAACTGGATTGCGCAGCAGCTGCGTCACATGAAGTCAGACATCCTGGGGTTCCAAGAGGTGAGCATTGCTGCGCGACGAGTGACTCTGTGCCGAGACCGAGGAGATACGGAGAGTGAGTGGACGAGATTGACACAACCTCAGGACCACCAGCACCCCCCCCCCGACCTCAGGTCCAGCGCCCAGCCTGGCGACGAATGCTGACTTGCAAAGCCTCAGACTGACTTGCCAGAAGCGTGGGAGGGCTGGCAGCGCGAGAGAAGCCTCGACTTCAACAGAACCCCTACTCAACTCCACTTACTCATCTCATACAGGTCTTTCATGAGGAAGTCTTGCGCCGTGCCATTGCGCAGTCTGGCATCTACTCGGCTGACACCCAACTGATCTTGTTTGGAGCGGAGGGCTCGGGTCCGCGTGTTGGGTTGCTCTCGCGCTATCCGGTCGTCGACACTGAGGTTTGTCAATCAAAGCAGTCTGGCTTGCATGGGTACTTTTTGTTGTGTGCATGTCATTCATTGGAAAGGAGATGGAACTTGTTTTTTTTTTTTGGGGGGGGGGGTTGCGCAGGAAATTCACGAATTCCCGCCGGAATCGCTGATCGAGATTGATTCGCACATCATTCCCGTCAAGAAGTTCTACCGCCCGGTACTCCGTTGCGTGGTGCGGCTGCCGACGGGGGACCTGGTGACGGTATTCTGCCTGCATCTCAAGTCACAGCGGCCGATGGTGGATTCTGCGCACCGCCACGACTTGAAGGCCAAGGCGATAGGCCAAGCGAAATCGCTCGTCATTCGTGCCGCTGAAAGCGCTGCCGTGCGCTGCATTCTCGTGACCGAGATGAGGAACAATGCACGGCCTGTGATTGTTTGCGGCGATTTGAACGACGTTGTTCACAGCGGTAAGCTCAGCGCGGTGTGTTTAGGTGTTTTGGAAGAAACCCGTCCTCACGAGTGCCATTTCTTTTTGTTTGTTTGTTTGTTTGTTTGTTTGTTTGTTTGTTTGTTTGTTTTTCGTGCGTTTGCTTTGGTCTTTGCTTTGTAGTCACCACGGAAATTGTCACTGGAACACCTCCCTTCAAGAATATGAAGTTTGAACAAAAGGAGCAAATCTGGGACGCGTTGCTCTGGAGCACCAACGAGGTCCAAGTTCGTCAGGTTGGTTGGGTTTTCTGTTTGCGCTGCTTTCAACTTGTCATCTCTCAGAATCAAAGGAGGGGTGCCATTGAGGTAGTCCCGACAAAGCCGACTCGTTCCTCTCACACTCGGGGAGGGGGGTACTGTTTTGCTTGGTTGTTTTTGTTGTCACTTTTGTCAGAGCGATCGCGACGTCACCTACTCACACATCCACAACGGTCGCTACCTGGTGCTCGACCACATTCTCGTGTCTCAGGAGTTTGTCCGCACAAACCCGAATCGGATTGGTTATGTGCAGTTTTTAACCATCCTGAACGACCATCTCATTGACGAAACCATGAGCGACGACGGCCCGGACGTGACGACGTCCGATCATGGTCAAGTTGTGGCTGTGATCAAAGTCTACGACGCTGCACACCCGCGCGATGAAGGGGATATGATCATCCCGCTGCCGATGAATGTTGCATCCCGTCCACTCTCGCCAATTCCCACCAAAGCTGCTTCTTCGTCTTCTTCTTCTTCTTCTTCTTCGGGTAAGCCAAAGGCCGAGACTATCCCGCGCGTTCTCTCGTCCTCGGATGTTGAAGCTCCTCTCGCCTTTGCGGCTCACGCTGGCATCAAGAAGTCGACTTCGCCGGCCGCCGTCTCTGCCCCAGCTGCGCATGTCAATGCCCCTCCTCCTCATCCTCCTTCGGTTGTGGTTGTAGGAGACAATGCTACTCCCGTCCGTGAGATCGACCCCAAAACCCTCCCGAGCGGCGGATCCGTTCTGGCTGACGATCCTGCCATCGTCGTTGCCATCATGCCGCCGGACCACGATGGGTCTCCAGTCATCAGCATGACTGCACCTGGCGTGGAGCGTTCGACTTTGTTTGAGCTCGCCAAGTCACCCACACCCTTGAGTGCGAAACCTTTCCCGTTCCCCATTCCCGCTGCGTCGGCTCCGGTACCTGCAGCCTCTGCCTCTGCCTCTGCCTCTGCCTCAGCCGCTGCCTCTGTCGCGCCAGCTGCGCCAGATACTTTGCGGGCAGCGAGGTCGCACGAAGAGCTACCGCGCAGCCGCGACCGCGAATCTCGGTCAAAGTCCCGGTCCCGGTCGCGATCTCGATCCCCAGGCGATGCTATTCACGCGGAGCACGCGCATCATGAGCGTCATCGTAGTCGTGAAGGCCATCGAGGCGACAGGGACTTTGAGCCTGACTTTGAGGAAATGGATCGCGCTCTGTTCGGGCCGTGGTGGGAAATGGGACGGCGTCCACCTCACCCTCGTCGCGACCGACCGACAGGGGCTTGGGGCACCGGCAGCGGGGCTGCACTGTTTGCCAAGGACCACGAATCACACCGTGACTCTCGTCGTTGAGCTTGTATTTGCGGATCAAGTTCACGCAATAGCAAACGCTTAAAGTCAAACCGGGAGGCATTGAACAGGCAAAGCATGAATCATGTGTTAAATACAATGCTCGCCATGGATTAAATATGTAATGTTTAAAATACAAGGGTCGGCAAAAATTCTGCCTTGAAAACAATGAAAATGAAGGGGTATTTTTTTTTTCTTTGCCAAAACAATGCATCGCTGTACACGTTAGCGCGTATATTGGCGTTCGGCTGGTCCGAAAACGCGCGTCGCTGCCTCCAGAACCGGTTTGGACGAGGTAGTTGTCGCAAATTTGGTCGATGAGCCGGGTGATGGCTTGGCAGTCGCTTTAAAATCGGGTGAAACACGCGAGGTTGGATTGCTTGCCGGGGCAACGTCGAGACCATCGCTTGCGTCGTCTTCTTGCTTGGCGACAAGTTCGGCGTGTCGCTGAGCATTGCCACGCTGCATGGCACGCTGAAAAATATCCGGCGTCACAAAAAAGCACATGTACATGTTGCTTGTCTGCATCAAGGGCGCCTGGAGGGGCACCGGCGTCACGCGCTCATCATTGCACTCGTACCACCGACCTGCATGAAAATCCAGCACGTGGCTGGTGTAATGGCCTTTCTGGATGGATCCGCCATGGTGATGGACAACGCTGACCAATCGATACTTGAATCGCTCAGCCCCAGTCGAGCCCACAGACGCCGACGGCCCGGGCAGAGGCATCTCGAGCAGCGAGTCGTCATCAAGGAGCATGATATCGTCCTGTGCTGCAGAGATGCAGCTTGCGATTGTCGCTTCACGAAGCTCCTGCTCCTCCTTCTCGCGCTGCTGCTCTGCTTCCTTGATGCTTTGCGCCATGACAAACTGAACCTGCTCCTCCTCTGTCATCTCGGACAGGTTGTCCGAGTCGACTTTGGAGCGTTTCGAGGCGCTAGTGTCGCCGGCCTGCTCTTCAGCGCCAGAGTTGCGGACGCGTTTGACAGGGGTGGGTGGCTCGGGAACGCTCGGTAGAATTAATGGCTGCGAATGAGTCGCTTTCGAATGCGCCACATTGTCTGGGAACGACGGCCAACGAAAAAAAAAAAGAAATACAGGAGGGAAGAGCAAAACAATGAGGCCCAGCACACAAATGAGAAATTGCGAACAAGGCAAAACAGAAACACAATTGCAACCCTGTTCCCCCCCCCCCTGATCCAACGCCAAAGGAACAAAAAAAAAAAAAAAAAGACTGCCTCACCTGCACAAACTGCAAGACCAAGATTAACTGGGGTGGTGAGCTTGGATAGGTTGTTGCGGAATCGCATCAGATGAATGGCGAGGACGTTGGGAAAGCGAAGTATTCGGCGTGTGCGATTTGCCGTCTTGAAGCCACAATGCTCGCAGGTGCGCTCAACTTTGTGGGGTGTGAAATGTTTGTGAAGAAGAGAATCAAGCGATGGCTTTGCGGTGAAAGCTTCGAGCGGACCAGGTAGCTCGAGCGACAGGCAGTAAAACTCTTCGGTTGACTCTGACAGGCGTTTGCAAGACAGGCACTCGAGCTCCTGGCGCTCCAGTCCGGAGAAGATCCGTTTGATTGGGTTGTCTGGGTCAGTTTGAGCGTTTGGGAGAGCAGAACTCGAACTGGCAGCCGGCAATTGGGCGGCAGGTGATTGTGCTTTGACGACGGAAGGGTCGGTTTGCAGGATGATGGATGCGAGCGCTGGAAGGTCCCCGTCGCCGAGATCGTCATTCTCTAGTCTCCTTCGAGTCGGTTTGCTCTGGTAACTGTGGAGGGAAGGAGTGTCGCTTGCAATAAATTCGACAGAAGATCCCCCTTCGGAGGGCTGCTGTTCAAGCACCGTCGAGTGAGCGGGTGTGGATGTTGCTGCTGCTGCTTCGTCGCTCGCAGGTGTGCGAGCAGAGATCGTCGAGGCCTGAGCAGCGCGGAGAGGCGAGAGCTCGTATTCTAGCATTGTCAACACATGGGTCAACAGCTCGTGTGCGTCTTGCTGTCGAGAAGTTCCAAAGGAGGGGTAGCGATCGCCGACGCGCATCTTGACTGCCGCCGAGCTGGCGGCCTCGATCGCCGCGTCTCGCTTGGGCAAGTGTACCTCAAGCGCAGAGGGGTGGAGCTTTCGTACGAGCTTGAGCATCGCTCGTGTCAAAGGACGTTGTTGGGAATCAGAGGAATTCAAGTCTTGATACGCGTGCTCAATGCTCTGAATACACAGAGGCAAATGAAGCAGCGCTTGAAGCATGGCATTCAGATAACAGTCGTTGCCCTGGTTCTCCAATCCTATCTTGTCGTCGCCATTGCGCGTAAAGGTTTTCGTAGGACTGGAGAAGGTGAGTGAACTCGTTGCCGTCGTGGGTGAGTAGTTGGTGCTGGAAAAGGGCGAGTAACCAGGCCGAGAGCTGGGTGGGCTGAAGAACTGGGAGGGAGTCAAGGGTTTGGACGGTGTGAGTGGCGGGGCGGCAGATATGCTCGTGGACGCGCTAGGAGTAGAATCTCGGAGCGAGCGATTGCTCGAAGGAAAGTTGGAGTGAAATAGCCGGTTTGTGGGTGCGTAATTCAACGAGGTTGTCATTGGCGAACTGGGCGAACAAGCAGTAGCCACGACCTGGCGATAGCCAGTAGACTTTGGCGAGACCACTGCTTGCCCATTACTGGACGGTCTTCGGTTTTCATCTCGCAATACGCCAAAGGAGCCATCCAACTGCACAGAGCGTCCTGCCTGCGGCAAGGACGGAACAGACCATGATTGCAATATGCTCTTTTGTGGCGGCTCGCTCGAGTGGAGCAGCTTGTTGAATTCACTCAGAGCTTTGGTTGGGAGATCCGGTGCGAAAAGGTTGGACAGGTTTTTGCAGAATGAGCGAAACAGCTCTGCTTGCTTGAGACTCTGGTCGCACCCGGCAAAGCTGCACTTGAATGTCCTTGTCACTTGCGACAGCTGGCTGGTCCACTTCACATAGACTACCGGCCCTTCGTGGACACTGAACATGCAGGCTTCATGGGTGAGATCCACTTTCTCGACAGACTCTGCGGATTTTGGATTGCGCTGTGTAATCTTGAGGTAGATTTGGGACACGGTGGCCTCCAGTCTGACCGACGCCTGAAGGACAACCTTGCATTGCGATCCGCTGGTAATCTCCGCACGTTCGAGTTTGACACTGAATACGGTCTGGTCGGCAGCCTTCGCCATGATGCAGCGGGGGTTGCTTGCGAAACCAAAGCGGCCGCGAGTGCAGGGGTGGACAATCTGGCAGCAGCGATCACGTCCACCACCAGCGGGAGGCAATCAAAGCGTCGTTCGGGCTCTGTGGAGTGCTTTGCGTGGAAGGGAAGGAGGAATGGCTCCGGGGTGCACCGAGCTTGGGGCAGGTCTGCAGTGAAACAGCAAAACGAGCCGAGACAGTGAAAAACGACCTCCCTCTTCCCGTTCCGAGCCAGGAGCCCGTCCACGAAGCGCTATCGACTCGATCGTTGCAGAAGCTCTGCGAACAAGGCGGCGGGCCACCCAATCGAACTGGCGCGTTGAACGCGAGGAAAACCCGAAGCAGCGTCTGTTCGACGATTTTTTTTTTGGATTTTTTTTTTTTTTTGCGCGCGAGAGTTTCCCGCCAAAAAAAAAAAAAAAACCAAAAACACAAATCGAAGGAATCAGGACTGGGTCAAGCAAGAGCAGAATCGAGCGAAGTGCCTCATCTCACCCGTTAAAATTCATTGGTTGGTGCGGGTGTGATTACGGGATGGAGCTCGGCCACATGTGACCGACAATATCCGTGAAAATAAAAGTCTTGTTCAGCAACTAGGCACATCGACTTGTCTGCCCCACCCCCACCCCCACATTTCTACTCGTTACTACAACTTTGCGCGATGGTATTCAGCTCCAACAAGCCGAAAAACGTCACCAGTAAGCAAAACAAAGATTGGACGTTTTGTCCTGTCCGTTTCTCAGTGGCAACAGTCTATCAGCTCGAAATGTTTCCACGTAATTCGATGGCTGGCGCCGCAATCTTCGCTGTGCCGCATCGCATTGCTTTTCTCGCCTTGTCATCAAAGAGCTACAGACTTGGATGCAACTCTGCTGCGCTTGCGATGCCGCTGCGATATGTCTCGGCAGAGAGCAGGCCGAAAGCCAGTCTTTCTGCAGCCTGCAGTTTCGCGCGATTATTGATGCAAAGCGTTTCGTCTGGCACCGAGCGCACGCTCCACCCACTCTCCAACGAGACATCTGCCGAATCATCTGCGGCAGCGCGAGCCGCGCATCCGTTTGCGCAGCAATGTCGAAATGCCTCGAGTCTTGGCGTTGTGCCGCCTTCCCTGGACTCGGCCACTCAAGTTGAAACGCAGTCAGAGTTTCGGTATGTGTAGTGATGTTGTTTGCAACATTGTAACTCGTCCGGAGTGCAGTTCGAAGAAGAGCTTTGCTCACTGTATTGCATCACCGACTCCCCAGTCTGCACCAGCTCCGCCTCCAGAACTTCAAAAAGTTCGAGGACATAACTTTCACCCTGACGCCCAGCCCCAAGATTATCGTTGGCGCGAACGGCTCGGGCAAGACGCAAATCCTCTGGGCTATTCTCATCTTCCTGCGCGGCCACAACGCTCGTGTCCCCAGCTCCAAGCACTTCAGCAAGGATGTTTTCCGATTCGAAGATGAGCTGGAAGACCTCTTTGGTGATCGGTTCTTTAGCAATAAGTATCAGTCGCCAGATACGCTCGTTCGCGTCGGCGCGCCAAACAGGAAATTCACCCTGACTGGCACGTTCCACGATACCACGTACCATCACACCAACGAGAACGTGATGCTGGAGTATTCGCTGGACAAAGGGCTGCTTCAAGACAAACCCGACAACCACCAGTCGCTCGCCCCCATCCGCTTCGCCTTCATGCCACCGATGTATCAGTGGGGAGACAGAAAGGAAGAGCTACTCAGAGAGCACATGTTCCTGACCGCTGGCGTTCAGCATATGCGTTTCCGGCTGTTTCAGGCAAAAGACTTTGTGAGCGACGGACTGAAGCAGCTCGGTCTTCAAGCCACCGTCTCTGCGGTTCGCGACGGCGTCGATGGTCCGGTCACGGCCACTGTCACCGAGAACGGCGTCACCCTCGACATTGGTGCCTGCGCCGGCTCGCTGCAGAAGATTATTGCCATTCTGACGCTTCTCTACCATCTGACCGCTGGCGCAACCATCAACGCTGCGCAAGACGAGGCGCGTGAAAAGGAAATTGCGCACGACCCAAGTCCCTTCAAGCAGCGCATCTTCCTCATCGACGAGCTCGAAGCACTGCTCTACGAGAATGTGACAGCCAAGCTGTATGACTTTCTCGTCAGCACGTGCGCCGAGCACGACATCCAGCTCATTGTCGCGACCAACTCGCGCGCCATCATCGATCCGCGCTTGAAGACGGATCAACAGATTATGTTCCTCACTCCGGATGGCAAGGCCGTCGAGCTGACAGACGACCTGCCCAAGGACGAGCAAGGTCGCGCTTCCCTGTATCCAATCCTCAACGCACTCAGCCAAGTCAAGGACAGCAAGCCACTGCTCGTGTTGGAAGGCGCGAACGACCAGGCGTTCTACAGCAAGTACACGACCCTCGGCCAGCACTTCCACTTTCTGACCACATCGGGCGCCGTCAACAAGCACGGTGTTTCCAACGTTCTGACGCAGGCCAAGCTCAAGCACGTCTTTCTCAGAGACAGTGACATGTACGCCGCTTCGCCCGATCTCCCAGCCGCCCAGGCTCGGATCACAAAAATTGTGGGCGCTCCCGTCGTCTACACGCTGCTGCCGTGCATTGAGTCGTACTTGATTCTGCACCGACTGCTCAGGAGCGCGGATGCAGGCACACTGCGCGTCAGCATGATCCAGGCCCTCCAGCAGCGCAAGTGGTACTTTGTCTCGACCTTCAAAGCGTTCTTCAAGGAGTCTCAGCAGAAATCGCCGCCCGCAGCGCACCATTGCGAGCCTGAAAGAATCACGCAACAGTCAGCCGACAGGCTTGCGACCATGACGAACGAACACCTCCGCAAGCTTCCGAAAGGCGATCTCAAACTCAAGCGTGACAACCGCAAAGACCGAGCATCTGCGGCCGCTGATCCAGCTGCTGATGATCCAGATGCCTTCACGGTCACGACCGAGGCGAGCACGAGCACCAGCAACCCAGCTACAGAGGCCGCAGCAGCCCCTGATTCGGCCCTCTCGAGTGACCCAGGCTCGGACGAGCCACCGCAGGATCCTGCGAGTGATTTGGCTTCAAGTGAGAACGACGAGACCATGGCCATGCTCCATCGCGAGCTCGCAGAATCGGAAAACGACCCGGACGTGCTCTGGAACTCTCTGCTCGCCCAGCTGACAGCCGAAGCAACCTCCTCGTTTGACCGCAACAATCGGGTCTCTTTTTGGACCACGTATGTCAGCATGGTCCGCGGCCACGACTTGATGCCGAATGCGACGGCCGTGATGGGCGGTCTCGAGCGCCAACATCTCCATCCCGACGTGAAAGCCCTGCTTGACCAGACCGAGCAAGCTGTTCTCGCGTGCCTGCGTTGACCTATCCCATGTGTGCACATCCAAGGCCGCACGTACCTTCTCTCCTTCATCGAGCAACACGCAGGACTTTTCCGGCGTGCAACCATTTACGGATTGTGCAATGGTGTCGCCCTAGGAAGGCTGAGATAAACTCGCAAACATTCAAGTCACTTCCAACCTTGCCGAATCGAGTATTGTACTCTCTGAGTGAGTTGGGAGCTCGCCGACTCTGATTTTGTCGGTCAATTCATTGCAATTCCAACACGATTTCATTTCCTTTTAGTTTCTTTGCTTCAAGCCTGTCTGTCCAGCAAACTTTGATGCGCCATTGGCTGTCAAGTTCTGAGCTTATTTTTTTGCGAGTGTCTCAGAATCCACGCAATCTCTCTCTCTCTCTCTCTCTCTCTCTCTCGCTCTCTCTCTCTCTCTCCTTCAGCTTCTCGCCAGACTTTGCGTTCCTCGCAATGTCACTCTTTCACTCGGCACCCCCTCTGCTTCTCGTGATTGTCTTGATTCTGTTTTCTTGTTGGTCTGAAGTGACCTTTGCTCGCTGTCGCTGTGTTCTTCGTCCTGTTTGATTGAGTGGTTCTCTGTTGAATCTTCCGTGGACCAATCGTTGTTTGCCAGCACAAATTTTGACCTTTTTTTTTTTTCTTTTCTTTTCTTTTTTTCTTTTTTTTTTTCCATTGATTTTCCATTACGAAAATTCAGTCTTCTCTCTTTTTTTTTTTTTTTTTTTTTTGTAATTTCAATCATGCGCTCCACAGTTGCGATCGCGCTGCTCGTTCTGCTCGGCGTTCATCTCTCCAACGCCACCTCCTACTTTACTGAGGAGTTCAGCGATGGTACGTCACTCACCACACTCCAATTCGCCACCAACAACAACGCTGTTGCAACCTTGAACAACAACAAGAAAAAATAAAAAATAAAAAAGCGTGCGATCTTTTTTCTTTTGTTTCGCATTTCGTTGGTTGTTCATCAACGTTCTGCCCAATCGACCGCCTTTTCTGCTTCTTCTTCTTCTTCTTCTTCTTCTTCTTCAGCGAAACGCTTTCTGCGTTCTTGGTTTGTCCTTTTTCGCTGGTGCTGATCTCGGCGCGTGTTCGTAGCAGAAGCTGGGACAGCAAACGACCTTTAAGAATAATGCTTCAGTTGCGATCCTTGTTTTTTTTTTTTGCCTTTTTTTTTTTGCTTTTCTCTTTTCTTTGCTTTTCCATCATCTCTGCTTCGTCGTCTTCCTCTCGCTTGTCGCGCGTTCTTTCACTTGGCTTACTTCTTCGCTCATTTCGCGCATCGCATCTCACACGCTGGTCGTTGCTTGTTCTCACCAATTTCATTGATTTTTTTTTTTTTGTTTTGAAACTCACCTGGTTTTTTTTTTTTTTTCCGTTCCTTCCTTTTCTTCTGCTTTTCCTCAAACGACAACAACATCATTATCCAACAGCTGGCTGGGAAGGCCGCTGGGTCCTGTCCAAGGCCAAGGGTGCCGAACAAGGCGCCTGGAAGTGGACTGCTGGCAAGTTCTTCAACGACGAGGAGGTCCAGAAGGGTATGTGCATCGAACAACTGAACTGCAACGATTTGCCGCCACATCAGCAACAAAGCATCGTGCTTCCATGCATTGTGCGTGTTCATCATCAGCACACTTCTAACTCACAAACACACGCCCCTTTTTTTGTTCTTTCTCTATCGTCCCCAGGCATCCAAACCGCCCAGGACGCTCGCTTCTACGGCATCTCGGCCAAGCTCGACACCCCCGCCTCCAACGCGGAAAAGCCCGTCATCATCCAATTCCAGGTCAAGCACGAGCAAAAGATCGACTGCGGCGGTGGCTACGTGAAGGTTTTCGGCTCTGATCTCTCGCAGACGGAGATGGTTGGCGACACGCCTTACCACATCATGTTCGGCCCCGACATTTGCGGCTCGTCCACCAAGCGCGTCCACGTCATTTTCAACTACAAGGGCGTCAACCACCTGATCAAGAAGACCATCCCCTGCAAGGACGACGAGCTCAGCCACGTCTACACTCTTGTGCTCAACCCCGACCAGACCTACGAGGTCCTCATCGATCTTGAGAAGGTCGAGTCTGGCTCGCTTGAGGCCGACTGGGACATGGTTCCCCCCAAGACCATCCTCGACCCCGAGGCCAAGAAGCCCTCCGACTGGGACGATCGCCGCAAGATTGACGACGAGACCGACTCGAAGCCCGCCGACTGGGACAAGCCCGAGTTCATTCCCGACGCTGACGCTCGCAAGCCCGAGGACTGGGACGACGAGGTCGACGGTGAGTGGGAGCCCGCCCAAATCCCCAACCCCCAGTACAAGGGTGAGTGGAAGGCCCGCCAGATTGACAACCCCAAGTACAAGGGCGAGTGGGAGCACCCCAAGATTGACAACCCCGCCTACAGCAAGGACGAGTCGCTCGGTGTCTACACCGACCTCGGCGCTGTCGGTTTCGACCTCTGGCAAGTCAAGGCTGGCTCCATCTTCGACAACGTCTATGTTGG
Organism: Capsaspora owczarzaki ATCC 30864; assembly: GCF_000151315.2. Taxonomy (NCBI): domain Eukaryota; class Filasterea; order Ministeriida; family Capsasporidae; genus Capsaspora; species Capsaspora owczarzaki. Next base: position 218,324 of record NW_011887305.1, on the reverse strand, counting down.
TGACTCGCTCGCTGAGGCCAAGGCCTTCGCCGAGAAGACCTGGAAGGTCAACAAGGACGGTGAGCTGAAGGCCAAGGAGGCCATCGAGAAGAAGGAGCGCGAGGAGCGCGAAGCTGCTGAGGCCAAGCGAAAGGCTGAGGAGGCTGCCGCCGACGAGGAGGAGGACGACGACGAGAAGGACGAGCTTTAAAACAGCAAGTCGCTCTGGTTTTTTGTTTTTCTTCGTATTTCTTTTTTTTTTTGTTTCGATCTCTGTGTTCCAGTACCACTTTTTTTCGTCCGATTTTGTCCCCAAGCAAAATACAGTACACTTATTCTTGATCAACAAGGTATCAACAGTCATATTCGAGGTTTTTGTCATTTTTGAGTATTCAGCTGCTACATTGCAATGGGTGTTTTCAAACAATGCTACATAAAGTCGCTGGCGCTAGGTCGTGACGCCGCCGTTCTGGACGAGGGTGCAAGAGGGTCTGCAACAGCACTGCCCTGTTGTGGCGGAGGCAGAGATCGGGAAGCTTGTTGCGGCTCCATGCCTAAACCAGTTCGAGAGCCCGAGTCCGACTTGTAGTCACTCTCAGCACGACGGCTACTTTTGTGGTGCTCGTCGTAGCTCCGCTCGTGACGTCGCGCATCATCTCGGTCACGATCGCGATCATGGCGGCGGCTGCTGTTGCTGCTGCTGCTGCTTCGCTCGCGATGACCGCTGCGGTCGCTCTCTCGAGTTCGATCGCGCTCTCGGTCGCCATCATCGCGGTCATGGCGAGACTTGTGGTGCTTGTGGTGTTTGCTGTGCTTACTGTGCTTGCTGTGTTTGCTGTGCTTGCGGTGTTTGTGGTGCTTGCGCTCACCGTCTCTGTCCCGTTTGTGCGACCTTTGCTCCGAGCTTCGGCTCTGCTTGCTCCGTTCCCTGCGAGCTTCCGAGCGATGCTCCCGATCAGAATCGTTGTCGTCCGAAGAATCGTCTGCTGAAGATGCCGACGACGACGAGGATGAAGAAGAAGATGATGACAGAGTCGAGGAGGCTTTGGAGTCTTTTAAAAGTGGCCGCGTCGCCGAGCTTGAGCTTTGCGATTCTTTCGGAGATGGCGGACGGTACAACGAGATGGGTGGGCCTTGCTCGTCACCAGAATCACTGTGCGGGTCTGCAACCGATTGTGCACGACCAGATATAGAAGGTTGCGACGCGCTCTGGCCCAGCGAAGAAGCTGCAGCATGGTGTGTCACCATCGGCGGCGGCGGGGGACGGAATAGCTCGGTCTGGATTTTCACCTGCTCGGCCAACTCGGCAGCAGCCTGCCGCTGGCTCTCTTCGCGCCGCTTCTCGCGCAATTCCTCTTCATCTTCGTCGTCAGAGGCGTCGAATATGGCCTTGAACAAATCCATGGACGGCCTGTCAGCCTCTTGCTGGGCCGCAAGCGGATCGCCCAACGGCATGACGAGAGGAGGTGGCGGTGAAGCAGACCTCCCTGAGCCAGCCGGAAGAACGGCGTTGGCATACTGTGGAGCCAACGGCATGGACAACAGCCCAGCTGCTGTGATGCCGGTTGAGCTCACTCCCGACTGCTGCTGTTGGGAGTTGCTCGCTGGGGCAGCGGTGCCTGGCGGCTGCCAGTTCAACACTGAAAATCCGCCACTTGTGCCCGAAGAAGAGGCTGCCGAGGCATCGTCGCCACCCGGGGCTTTGCCCGGGTGTGGATTGGGGACATTAAACCGCTTGCAGACGAGCGGCACGGGCACCCATTGCTCTCGCGAACGCTTGAGCTGAATAGTGGGGCGTGCCTTTCGAGACGACTGGTCGTCACCGGCCTTTGGCGGCGCCGATGCGCTATCGCTCTTAGAAACAACGGGCTCGTTGCCCAACGATAAGCCGGAAGACGTAAACCGGTTTGCCATGACCGACGACATTGGCCGGAACATGTTCGCAGCCCGGCAAAACTCATCGAGCTCGCGCTCACGCTCTGCCTCGGATAACGCAAGGTCCTTTGGAGGGCGGACGAGTGCCGCAGCATCCTCCGACGCTGCCGCTGCAACCAGGTTGAGGTACGCTTGATAACGCATCTGCTTGCCAGGAAACAGGTCGAACGGGCGGAATTCCGAAGCAAGCGCCGCTTTGGCCACTCCAGGAGCAACAACCCCATGGGATCGAGCCGCAATTGCTGCTGCTGCTGGTGGCGGTTGCTGCGGTGGCTGCGGTGGTGCGGTCTCGGCAGTAGCAGTGGTGGAGGCGGAAACAAACTTTGACAGGGCCGAGGCTGCTGGAGTGAACGACAGCAGATTGGCTGATGTGATGGCAGACTTGGCAACGGGAGCGGCTTGATGTTGCTGCTGCTGCTGCTGCTGCTGCTGCTTTTGTTGCATCTCTTGTTGGAGGGCTTGCAAGCGCAACGTGTCGGCCATGCTTACGTGGTGGAAAACCGACCCCTTGGCGCTTACATTGTTTGCCGCCGCCAGGCGATCTGCGCCCAGCATCGCTCCTCTTTCGTCCGGTGTGAGAAGCGGGGCAGGAACGGGAGCTGCTGGAGCGCTGGGGGCGGCAGACACTGGCACCCCCCTGCTGCTGGTGGATCCGAATTGAGCTGGTAAATTGTGGGTGGCCGGCAACGACTGTGCATCTTTGCTCAAAGGGTCATCGGGCGTGCGCGCGTTTTTCGTAGGCGCTGCAACGGGGAATTTGTGCATTGGAACAAAGTTGCGTGGGAGCGACGGAGGCGGGAAGGACTTGAGTGCTGGTGCTGCTCGAACAGCCATCACAAAGCCGGACACGGGTGGTCGTCCATCGGTGAGTCCCACTTGTGGGCGATTGGGGTTGTCGATGGAGGCCTGTGGGATGCTGATGCCCGCTCGAGCAAGAGCCAACGACGATGCTGGAACGTAGCCCAAACCGCAAGTATTGTCCTTCGCCTTGTAGTCAAACAATGGAGTCTCGACACCTGCCTGTGCAAAGGACTGGCGATGCAGCTGGGTGAGGGCTTTCAAGTCGTGCGCGGAGGCGGACTCGGAAGCATCCTCTGCGCCTCCGCTTGACCGAAGGTCGACGACATCCATAGCGTCAGCCTCCTCGTTTTCATCGTCGTTCATGGCGTAAAGAGTAGACCGTCGGGAGTGAAACGAGTCAGCCACCTGCGACGTTCGCAGTGAAGGGAGGTTATCCCCGGCGTCGTTCTCATCATCGTCGTCAATGCTCATGTGCGCAGCAAGACGCCGTGGCCGATCGGCTGGTTTGGAGACAGATGCTGCCATCATCCCTCCCCGCTTTGAACGCGCCGCTGCCGCTGAAGAATTGGCGGCCGTCGGCCTCTTGAAAATGTCTGGCTGCTCGTCCGCGTCGTCGTCCGCGTCTTCTTCATCTGCACCAAGGTCTTGCGCGATCGCCGTTGCCATCCGGTGAGCCTGTTTGATTTCATCGACAGACATGTTGGTCGTATCCACCAGCGAAGAAAACGTCGCGCTGGCGGATGCTGGCTTTGACGACGAATCTGGTCGCCAATCCATGGACGTCGAATTGTCGCCTTGGGGTGGCGCTGATTTCGCGTTGTGTACGCGGCCCACTAGTTGGCCTTCTTGCCAACCCATAGCTTTGAGCAGTTGATATCCAAGGGCGCTCTGTAAAGTTGGTAGAAGAGAAGGCGGCACAAGCAACAGAGAAAAAAAAAAAGTCAGAGGATGCGAACGGCCTGCATGCGCTCAAACGCACCCAACCAGCCAGACTACAATACCTTTGTTGGCACAATCATGTTTGCGAGAGGAGCGATAATCGAGGGCAGTCCCGCAGCATCGTCACGCGAGCCCAGCATGTCGCTCAGACCTCGCTTGCCGGCGTTGTTCGCAAACAGCTCCGTCGTTGCAACTGCACCCACCCCAGACTCCACCAAGTCCTCTTCGTCCATAAAGTCCTCGGGTCTTTGTTACATTCACCGAGAAATTCGTTCAGAAGCAGAGAAGAGGTCAGAGTTAGCTTTGTTGTCCAACCAGAATCCCTAAAAGCACGCTCAGAAAGTCTGATTCTCGCCAATCCCCTACCTTTGAATTCGCTGCTCGGCCTTGGCATTGCGAGACGATGTGAATGTGGATGGAGCCCAACCTTCCTTTGATCCGACAGTGTTGTAATAGCCAGCAGAGAAGCCTCCCGTGAATGCACCGTGGAAGCGCCGTCTGCCCTGGCTGTCCACCGCGATCTGCTGGTGCGCTGGCAATGGCTTCTGTTGATCAAAAGGCAAAAGGAACAACGAATCCATCCGGGGGTCAGCTGGCTCTGGCCGATGCGCAACAGAAACAGAAACGAGCGCGCTTTTGCTTGGCTTACTGCAGTGACGAGGTGGTTGCTCTCGTCGACGAGCGGTCGCATTGCAGTGCCAATCACGACCTGTGAGTGCCGATCTGACTGCGCCGAGACAGCGCCCGACGACGACCACGACGACGACGATCGCGACGACGACGACATTGTTCGCGGGATCAACAAAAGTCTCAGTCGCTCAGTCGCTCAGTCGCTCGCTCGGGGGTTTTTTTTTGTCAAGGCAGTCAACCAAGCCCGTGATCTCGCTCTCTGTGAGATGAAACAAGAACGCGACTTGAAACAAAAAAAAGGCCACCAGTTTGCGAAACCAGGACTGAAGCGGAAGCGGTTTTTCAAGTGAAAAGCCATTGAGAAGCTTGTGGATTCCTAATAATTCTCATTGTATTATTTGTTCATGCGAAAAGTGGGGTGTTCCTTTCTATTGCCTTTGCATTGGGCAATGGAAAAGGCTCAGTCGTTTTTTGTCTTTATCCAATACCAATGACCGAGCTCTTCCGCGAGACAGTGCTTGGCAAGGCATTGATAGACATTCTCAACGAGATGGTCCACGCAGGCGCATTGCAGAGCAAGCTTGCACTCGAGGTCCTCGAGCACTTTGACCAGGTCGTCGAGCATACGCTCAACACGGAAGTCCGCTCCAAGATCAACTTTAAGGTCAATGGGCAACAGACTCGACACAGGAAGGAGGCGAGGGGGGGGGGGTTGACTCGCTGAGGTGCTTTGCTGTCGCTTCATTACGAACGGAGCGAACGGAGCACGAAGCACCCCACAAGGGCGACAAGGGCGGGAGTCTGCAACCAAAATGACTTGGCGCTCACTGCTGCTGCTGCTGCTGCTGCTGCTGCTGCTGCTGCTGCTGCTGCTGGTGGTGGATCCCATCGATCAAGACTCTAGCTCGGATGACCGAAACTGGATTTAGATTGGAGCGTCGGGAAGCACACGCGCGGGGTGGGGGGCGGGAGGCTGAGTGGCTGGCTTGGTGCAATTGCTATTCGTTTTGACGCGTTGAACTCACTTTCCCGAGGCTTGATCCTGTTAATGATGGGCGGGCATGGGAACAGGCACACCTTGAGACATATCGCTATGTCGAAGGACTATGGTTTTTCCATCTCAAGGACTTTTCACAGTTCCGGATTGACAACGAGAACATAACCGATCCCGGAGATGTACAGATTTTGGCGTATGCCAAGCCAGACTTGTCTTAACATTATTCCGTCAAAAGAGCTCGGCAAAAGCCATAGAGAACAGTCTTGCCTATCTTGCTTGATGTGGTCATTTGTTGATTGTGCGGCCCTCGATATCGGCTTCAGCGCTGTTGTTGCTCTGCTGCAGAACTCTTATGTATTATATGCATCTGTTGATGCGCTAGCCCTCCATGCACTTTGAGACGGTCTCAACCTGCTTCGGATCATTCCTGAACATCCTTGGATCTCGAGGGAAGGGGAAGGGGTCTGAGAATCTGCGTCAGGCTGATTCGCACATCAAATCCTTCGATAGCCGGATTCTGATCGATTATGTCACCGATTGTTGTTTCAGCAGTGGAAGCCGAAATCTTGAGCATCGACCCTGCAATAGCTCCTATTGAGAATACAAATTTGGTTGAGTTCACTGGAGAAAGGCGAAGGGTCGGGAAACTGGATTGCCATTGTTGCGACCGTTCCCCCATCACTTCACCTGCAACCACTACTGATTCGAGAAGAATGAAGAAAGTATCCAAGGATCGTGAAGAATGAGGGGAAGACCGATTTGCGTTGAGCCCCACTTCGCAAGAAATGAGAAGAGCTTGAATTTCTGAGCACTCAGTCAGTTTCTCGTACTTTAAGGTCGCACAATCGCTCTTCCATTTCCTTTTAAACCCAAAAATAAATACAAGTGCGTCTGGTGCAAAATCGCAATGGAAGCTGGAAGCTGCGGGGGAGCGAGGCTTGGGATGGAGCTGCAAAAAAAAAAAAAAAAAAAATTGGAAGAGTTGGTTTGGAAAAAAAAAAAAAACAGAGTTTGGCCAAAGTAGTCGCTCGGCCTCTCTTTGTTGTACGTCTTGACACTGACACCAGGCCATCTCGCTCGCCATCACCGCCAACCTTGCGCCAATCCGTTAGGAAACGACCATACCTGTGTGATTGTGCAGTGGGGAGCGACGGATCAATGGAGAATGACAGAGAACGAAGGGGGTGAAGGGGAAGGGGTTGGTGGCGGATTCGGTTTTGGCGGCGGCTCCTCGCTGCTGTTTTGCGTTGCTCCAGCCGCTTTTGTCTCGCCCGTTCGACACACTCTGTTGGCTCCAACGTGCTGTGTATCTGGCTCACGGGTGCCGGTGGGCCGAGGGGCTGCTGCAGAGTGAAGGACGCTTTCGGTCGCGAATGCTGCTTGTTCCCTGTTTTGTTGCTGCCTTCCCCTCTCGCGCACGCCGTGTCTTCCGTGACCTCCAGCTTGCTGCAATGACTTCGGGAGAGCTCCTCACCCACGCTCCTCCCACCCACCACTTTGCTCTCCTCTTCAGGCAGCCATCCCTCTCGATTTTCATCCTCTCACTTTTTTTTTTTTTTTTTTTTTTGTCTGTCCCTTTGCTTCCTTTCCCTTCTCCCACTCAGAACTATGGTCAAGTTCATCAAGCCCGGCAAGGTGGTCATTGTCCTTAACGGTCGCTATGCAGGCCGAAAGGCCATGATCGTCAAGAACTACGACGACGGCGATGAAACCCGCAAGTACGGCCACGCGCTCCTTGCTGGCGTCGACCGCTACCCCCTCAAGATCACCCGCGGCATGGGCCAGAAGCGTATTGAGAAGCGATCGCGCATTAAGCCTTTCGTCAAGCTCGTCAACTACGTCCACCTCATGCCCACCCGCTACGGTCTTGACATTGACTTCAAGGGCGTCCTCAACCGTGAGCACCTCAAGGACCCCCAGTCCCGGCGCAAGGCCCGCGTCGCCGTCAAGAAGACCTTCCAGGAGCGTTACAACGCCGGCAAGAACAAGTGGTTCTTCCAGAAGCTCCGCTTCTAAATGATGTGCCCGAAAACCTTGGCGCTCGAGCCTTTTTTGTGTTTTGTTGCCCATTCAAGACTTGAGTGTTGAGGCTTGTTTTGCTATTGTCGAGAGCGGTGCTTTTTCTCTTGATGTCGTCCCCATTGCTCCGATTGTCATTAAACACGACGATTGATTTTGACGAGTGTCTAGATTTTTTAGGGGTTGTACAGGACTTTTTTTGTTTTGTTTTTTTCGAGCTCTGGGATGATGAATGCACCCGTCTGTGGTTGGGTGATGACGAACAATCACTGCACTTTTTGACGTTGAATCTGCGATGGATGCTTTGCTGCATGAGGCAGTCCTCTTTGTTGTCGATTCAGTCACACTCGTAAGAGGAGCAAACACTCATCGGGAACCCGCTGTCATGCCGCATGATGCCGCGTCGCCCCCAACGACGTCAACGGCAGTGACATCTCCACTCGTGCCCGGTGCATCGCCCTCGTCCTTGGCGTCGTCGGTGCCGTGGCTGGAGCTCTTGCGATCGCCCGTCGTGCTCAAAACTGCTGCCGTTGCATTCGCTGTCGGCGCTGTCGGCACTGCCCTGCTATTACAACTGACTCGCCGTAGGAGATTGCCCTCGGACCCCGCCGCAGCCACAGCCACAGCCACAGCCACGACAGCGGCGGCGGTGACCCAGCCTCTCTTTGATCTGCTGGAGAACGGGAACGGAAGCGCGGCCGCCTCATCCAGCCCTGCTCCTGCTACTCCAAGCCAAGCACATCATCCTCAGCAGCAGCAGCAGCAGCAGCAGCAGCAGCAGCAGCAGCAGCAACAACAACAAGGCTCAGCCCAGCCGTCGCGCGTGAGTGCAGCGCAGACCCAGGCTGAAGGCCAAGACATGCTCGATTTGCTGTACGCGATCGCCGAGGACCAGTCAACACGCAGTAAGTCTGGCGCGATCATATGCACTCGTCCCTATTGTTTTTGCACATTAGACATGCATGGATGGGTGATTTGAGATGTGCCTGGGATCAAGTGCTCAAATCTGCTCAATCCTTCTTCAGATGGTACTTTCCACCACGGCGTGACGTGCAATGCGTGTGGCATGTCGCCAATCACGGGCATACGGTTTAAATGTGCCAACTGCATTGACTTTGACCTGTGTGATACCTGCGAAGCCACGGCCAACCACCACTTGGCACACGTATTCATCAAAATTCGCATCCCCATCCCGCCACTCTCCAACCCACGCGCCGTGATCTTGCCTCAACTATACCCAGGAGGCCGCAAAGAGATTAAGGGCAAACTGAGTTGGAAAGACACGCGATTAATCCAGCAGAGAACGCATTGTAAGTCGATCGTTCCTTCAATTTTTGGTGCAGTTTTGTGCATTTGGGTCCTTTTTCTTTGTCGCACTCACAAACCAGCTGTGTTTGTCACATCGTACGTGACCCTTGTTTGCTGTTGCTGTCAAAAAAAACCGCCTTTTTCGATCGCTGCCTGCAGTTGAAGCCGCTGAAATTGACGTTCTCTTCCAACAATTTCAAGTGCTGTCGACCGTGTACACCGATCAACATGATGGCGGCCTCGATCGTACAGTGTTCCGACAATGCCTTGGCAATGTTGGAGCGTCATCGAACATTTTGATTGAGGCGCTTTTCAACTTTTTCGACGCCAACAACGACGGCGTCATTTCGTTCATCGAGTATGTCGTCGGCCTGTCCATTCTCACAAAGGGCACGCTTCAAGAGCAATTGCCAGGTATGTGTTGCAGTGCGCGTTCTGACAATGTTGATCTGTTGCCCTTTGATGTTGCTTGTCCTATGAGCCAAATTCTCATCGGGACTTGGTTTGCAATCTTACAACATCAACAACTCCTGCCTCGATCCTAGCCATTTTCCGAGGATATGACCCGCAGAACACGGGCTACATCTCACGGGAACAACTCACGAGCGTCCTTCGAGCGCGATTCTTGCTGCACATGGATATGGTGCGCGAGGTGATTCACGGAATCGAAGAAGACGTGTTGCACGACTTTGACGACGAAAACGGCAGCAAGCCGCTCTCTGCCACCTTCACTGCTCCCATCCCGACAAACATGAGTCTTCCAGACTTGGCCCCGCGGCCACCCAATGCTGCCCCCATCGCAATGGCCTCTGCCTCTTCATCCTTGTCCGTCGACATGATTGAACAAATCGAGCGAGCTGCGGCCATGTCCATCAGCGAAGCGCAGTCTGGAGACTATCCGCGGACGCTTCTCTCTTCCAGTAGCAGCGCTTCACGAGCAGACCCCACCGAACCGGCGGTGAGGGAACTCCGGATAATAGATGAACTTGGGCGCCTTGTGCCCATGCAGGAGGTGCAGGAGGAGCAGGAGGAGCAGGAAGAGCAGGAAGAGAACGCAAAAAACCAGCTCGTCCATGAGCGACAGCCTGAATCCTCTATCCTCTACCACAGGCACCATTCCTGCAGCAAGTAGCTCCTTGGGTGCTGAACCGAATGCGCTGGCGGACACCGACGCCGATGTGGAGACCAACACCAGTGCTATCGCCGAAAATGACGCGATAGCCGCTGAAACTCGCTCAATGCCCGAAAGCCACTCTGGTGCAGACACCACCGCTTCCAGCGCGAATGCTGCAGGTGCGGCTGAGGAACTCGCTGGAGCCGGTTTCACCGAAACCAACAACGCTGCTGTGGATGAAGAGCATACTGTGGATGAAGCGCGTTCAGTGTCCGCACCTGAATCGAATGATGTCGAGGCGGTGCATCCCACCTTGAGTGAGCCCCAACCGCCATTGCCGCATTGGTCTGCTCCTGCGTCTGCAATGGACGAGCTGAATTCTGTTCCGCCACCTGCAGAGGGTCCTTCGCTGCGTCAGCTTCTCAGCACCCTCAAACGCGAACGCGCGCTAGCGTCCGCCCGCAACGATTCGGCCAGCTCCCTGCACCTGTTGCATTCTCTCACAACTCAGTCTATTGCAGAGCTCGTAGACTATATCATGAAGCATGCAGACACGGATGGCGACGGCTCCCTGTCCTATGAGGAGTTTGTTGCTTGGACGACGCACGACACGACTCTGCTTGGGTGGTTTGAAGCGTTTGGAGGGGTCTTTTGATGTAGTTATTGATCAATCAAACTTTTATGAGCAAAACAAGCAATCAACACACACACACACACACACACACACACACACACACACACACACACACACACACACACACACACACTGAAAGTTGTTTTGGTAGACACAATATTTTGTTCAAACGAGTAGAAAACATGAACATTAATCTGGCCGCAATGCAAGAGGTTGAATTGCCGAGGGCATGTGCAGGCGCGCAAATTCAGATTGCGATCCAACCGCGAGAATGTGGTTGCCTTTCGAAAAGAACCGCAAGACGCCCTTGTAGGTGCCACGCACACCGAGATCCCACATTTTAAAGCAGCTGCAAATGGCGGCCAGGTTTTTGTCGTCCTTGCTGTCCTTTTGCTTGTACCAAATCGTGTACACATTCCCGCTCACGCCGCTCGGCACATAGTTGTCTTTGCATGGAGTAGCGCCAGGCTCGTGAGAAAGGGGTGTCGCCTTTTGGAGCAAGCGGGCAATCTCGGCGTCGTAATTGCTGGGAAGCAGCTCGGTGATGGGCTGCAAGACCGCATTCGGATCCGTGTTAAAGTTATGGTTGGCAAAGTAGGCGTTGTAAAAGTGGTCGTTGTCCACGTTCAGCCCGCGTCGGCCAAAGTGGAAGGTGCGTGAAACGTCCGGCATGATGCACTGACGGCCTTTGCGCTGGCTGTCCTCCCGCAACCAGAGATCCCAGCTCCAGCCATAGCAGCAGGGCGGCCATTTTGGCATAATTTCATTCCACAGTGCGCGTGACAACATCCAGCCGAGACCTGGGAAAAAGTCCGTGCGGTAGAGCATTGAAGGGTCTTGCGAGACGTGCTTGTAGCCATTGTCGTTCCACGCAGACACACAGAGCACGGTGGGATCCATCTCCATCAGCGGCATCGTGTGTGAAAAGTACGAAAGAAAGTCGGGTGAAACCTCCAGGTCCTCCTCCACAATCAGCGCGTACTTGCTGCGGGGAAAGAGCTCAAAGACGCGCCGCAAGGTCATAAAGTAGTGCGCAGCAATCATGTCGGCGTTCTGAAACGTCTTGGCCATGGTGGATGTGCTTTTGGTCTTCATGTGCGCAACAGCACGCACACCAAACACGTTGCAAAGAGCCATCGGCTCGGGGTTGACGCCGTCCATGAACACGGTGATCATGTCTGGGTTGACGCCCGGCAAGGCTAGAACCGAGGCGAGACTGCGAAGCAAGTACTGGGGTCGATTTCCAGCCACGAGCGCAATCGGGAAGGAGACGGCTGCTTGGGGCTCTCCTGGCGGGGCAGGCACGAGTGCCGGTAGATCGTGTGCTGCACAGAAGAAACAAAGAGACGTGAGTGTCAGGATTCGGACCGATTTTGATCTCGATTCCCGCCCCCCTCCTCCTCCTCTCCCGCTTGTACAGTCCATCAAACAATGGCAACTCACAGCACAGGTCACTGTATCCTTCGTAAGTAGCGCAGAACTGCTCCTTTGTAACGGTCTGATGAGCGGCAAAGTTACCTGCAGAAGGCAAAGGCAAACGATGATTGAGTCACAATGCGAGGCAAAAACAAGAAAGAGAAAAAAACAACACGAGAGGCAAATAGAACCAACTGCGGATCGATACGAGGAGGACTCAAAGAAGCAAATCGCAGACTGCCGACTCACCGTTCAGAGGAACACACTCGTTGACGGTAGTGTCCGCGCCCCACTTGTAGTTCTCGGAAGGGCTCACGGCCTCGTACTTGGTGGCGACGGACAGGCCCTTCTGACCAATGACAACCCACGTCCCTCGGAAGTTGAAGGAGTCGACCTGCGAACTGCCGATGGCATGCGCTGCGCGCCGACCCTCGCTTTTGAATTGGTAGGCGCCGTCGTCCAGGGTCACAATGACCACGAGGCGGCCCAGGTTGACCGAATCGATAAAGTCGACAAAGTCAGTTTCCGGCTCGCTGTACGTGTCAAAGTGACGAATGGCGGTAACGCGACCCGAGTCCTCGTTCATGGTCAGCACGTTCAAGCCGCGATTGGCCTCCCCAGTCGCCTTGATGGCAGCTCGCCCTCCAACGCACACATAGGCAAGATCTTTTCCGGAGCCTGCAGCAATGTGGACTTGTCCCCGAGGGCAGACGTGCGTGCGCTGGCTGCAAAAGTCGTGGTCGGCCGAAGTCATTCGTCCCGCGAGGACGGATAACCCGTAGTCATCGCCCGGCACGGCTGGGCCACCGACGAATCCTTCTGGTTTTATTCGTTGGACTGGGTTTTCCGCTGGAGGCTGTTCTGGCGTGAAGTTGTTCCCTGTCAATCAAAGCAAGAGAACAAGTGTATGATAAGTGCTTCCCGGCAACCACGTCGACATCAATCCAACACAAACCCCCAAATCACATTTGTTGAATCGACCACTGTGACTGCACACTGCGCAGTGCTCAAAATGCGAACGTACGCGGCGGAATGACAGGTTTCTTGTGCGATGGCTCGTTCACGCCCAGATCTGCAGTATTTGCGTTCGTCAAAACAGAAAGAACCCCCATACTCGTCAGCAAAGCTTTGTGCTACGAATAAGAGTAGCACTTGCATCAAAGACCGGTGCGTGCGTATCGGGAGTGGAGCTCTCTTACGGCGATCGACGCGGCCGTTGTGCAGCGCGTCGCGGTGGCCTGGCTCGCCGTCGATGGGCAGTTGTCCTGCGCCGCCAGCATTGACTGGAGTGCGGAAGACGACGAAAAAGTAGACGTTGACAAAGACCATCGTCAGGACGAAGAGCCCGAGCAGGACTGTGTGCGAGCCATCCGAGCCGGACGCAGCAGCAGGCGACGTGAAGCTTCGGTGATGGTGATGCCCGCCGTGTCTCCGAGGCGCAGGCATCTATTTGGTCGTGATTTGTGTATGTGCTGCGATTGGGTGGATGATGGGCCAAAAGTGAGAGTTGTGTGGAGACCTGCAAAGTGGATGATGTTCGAAAACGGCTTAAGGAATGAAGAGGAGTGACTCAGACTCGAAAGTGCAGGATAGCGGTATGAACAAATCTCAGACAACGAAGAGACAAACAAACAAAAAAACGAGTACAGTAGTGAGCGATGGGCTGTTTGTCAATTTGTCAATGGGATGAATAGAAGAGCATCAATGCCTTGAGACGACAGTTCTCAGTTCTGTAGCGTCGGTCTGCCTCAGCTAAATAGCACAATACAAAATCACTCCTTTTTGATTCTTGTTTTCTGCTGCTTTTGATTTCTGAGCTTTTTTTTTTGCTTTCTCAGCAGCTCCAAAACAATGCGATACGGACGCTCTTCGAATCACAGGCACCACGACGATGCTCAGCATGGAAGCCCGAGCTCGCAGCACTTTGGAGTAGTCCCAGCGTCGCCAAGAATCATGCCGTACTCGCCGCCGCTGGTGCAGCAGCTGCACACCAACGCGAGCCAAGCCTTGTCGCCGCAGCAGCATCAGCATCAGCAGCAGCATCGGCAACAGCATCAGCAGCAACAGCGCATGGAACGCCGCCGAGATCAGCTGCAGCCGTCCGTCTTGGACGCGGTCGCCCTGCTGCTCCCTCCGCCGCACTCTCCGCAACAACATCAACATCAGCAGCATCAACAGCACCAACATCATCATCAGCAGCTAGAGCTCCAGCAGCTGCAGCACCAGCGGGAGCGTCGCAGCCGCAGAGGATCGCCGTCGCAGCAGCTCGTCGTTCCCGCCACGCCGAGCCCAACCCGCGAGCCGTGCCGACGTCCGCCCGCACCCTCGCCACTCGTTGCAGTCGGCTCGTACGGCCTAGAACGCAACACGCGGCGGACGCCAATGTCGCGTGGAGATGCACTGGACGGACGCCGACATTCTGCCGCGGCGTTCATCTTGAGCTCGTTTCCCGCGTACGCCGCAGCCAGAGCGCGCACCCACGGTGGCGTGCTCGGCAGCAGTGCAAGCGGCAGAGATGCTGCGCGGCTTGGTCTGTTTGAAGCACGGGCGGGCAGCGCCGCCGCCAGTCTCACTGCTGCGCTGGATCCGGCTCAAGCAGGCGAAATGGCGGGAATGGCGGGAATGGCGGGAATCGCGCGAGTTGCTTCAGCACCCGCGGTCTCCCAGCCCCCGACGGCGGTGTCATCCGTAGCAGCGCAGAACGACATCCAACGCATGGGAGCAGCCGCAGGCTTGGGACTGTGCTGCAGCCAGAGCGAGCCGCAGCTTGTGCCGAGCACGCCCGTTCTGAGTCGATCAGGTAAACGAAAACTCAGCACCCTGTCGTGCTTGCCTCAATTGTCTTCAAGGAAGAGGAAGGGTGGATTTGCTGAAACGGATTGAAGTCGGTTGCTTGTGGCTGTACCATGCATTTGCTCAACCCTATCAATGCACACAACAGACTGCCAGCAAGTGCCCGTCGGACCCACTGTGACCAGCCCATTCGATCTATTTGCAGCAAGCCAATAGTCGATCATGCCAGTCCTTTCTACTCCGATGTAGAACCGACCACATTTGTGTGTGCAGTCCATCCAATCGTCGTTTTTCATGTGCTCTCCATGCTTCATCTCCCTAACCCTAACCCCCCCCCGTCCCTGTATGCGATTGTCCATTTGTCTTGCACTGGCATCCAAACACGCTGTATGTCTGTATTGTTAGCTGGAGGCTTTGGTACTGCATCAAGCACAAAAGCCTTTCACTGCCTGTCTTGTAGCGTTTTAGCTGTACTTGTTATTGTTTGAAATCTTATTCTCTCCACCTCACTGGACCCCTCTTGTCAAGGCACCCAAAATGCACGAGAAATCCACTACCAGTTGAGCCAATTCAGCTTTTAATGCCCGCCACCATTCACATAACGCCAAAGAACTCAGTTGAGGCGCAACCGCCGTTTTGCCCCTCTTTGCCTTCATCCTTCTTCCACTCTTGTCGCTTTGTAGCTTTTTTTTTCGTAATCCTCCTTCATTCATCCCCTTCATGTTGGCGCTTATCTGCATCTATTCAACAACACTCACGCCATTGCTTGTTCCTTCGTTTGTTCCACCTTTCGTTTCCCCTTCGTTCGTCCCTTCCCTCTCCACTCTGAACCCCCAACTCACACAAGTTCCCAACCTCCAATCATTCCGATCACTATTCATTTTTCATCCAATACTTTTTGATTCCTTTAAACACAATCATTCATCATTTTCAATTCAACAAGGTTTCGAGAATCTTCTTCATTTCCATTGAGTTTTTGCATTGAGTTTCCATTGAGTTTTTGTATTGAGTTTCCATTGAGTTTGGACGATCGCACCCATTGTTCAGTCATCTTTCTCTCTCTCTCTCTCTCTCTCTCTCTCTTTCTCCTTCTCTCTCTTTCTCTCTCATTGACTTGTGAGTGACTTGAGCCGAGGCTTGCGTGAGCTGTGGCTATTTCTACAAGGCGATGACGCGTTTACTCTCCTTTGCTCTCAACCACCACCACCACCACCACCTCCTCCTCCTCCTTCCATTGACTCACTTCACTTCAACGAGCTACAGAGTTCTGAGGGGGGGGGTTGTTGACCGCATTGAAGCAGTCAGTCGTCGCTTCACTTTGCTTTCCTATTCGCTCCCCCTCTCTCCCTCTCCCCCCCCCCTCTCTCTCTCCCTCTCCCAATTGCACTCTCTCTCACACTCCAGCTCTTCTGACGTTTTGAATGTACTTTTGGTCTGTGCTTCCACAGAAGGGCTCGCTTCTTCCCAACCGGGCTCCCCCTTCCTCTACCCTTCCTGCCCTCCCTTCTTTCCGCAAAGTCACAATGATGTCCCGCGCGTTCGGTAGCAGCTCGGCGCGGTTCTCGGACAACTTTCGGTGTTTCCCGGTCGCAATGCTCGCGGCCAAGTCCGTCTCGATGACCCAGGAACTCGAAACGGGCGGCAAAATCATTCTGCCTCCGTCAGCACTCGATCGCCTGACGCGCCTCAACATCTCATACCCCATGCTGTTTGAGATCTCAGAGTACGACGAAGTTCTGTCCAGAGACCACCCCGACGCGCCCGCAGTGGGCAAAGTCACGCATGCCGGCGTGCTCGAATTCATCGCCGAGCCGGGCCGCGTCTACATGCCATACTGGGTGAGCACCGAACGCCCTTTGTTTTGTTTTGTTGTTTTGTTTCGTTGGTTGCAATGCAGCGCACGAAGCTGTCGATTGTGAATGATGAGTACGCGCGCGGGAGGTCGCTGACTTGAACTTTTTTTTCGGTCTCTATCTGCTATTGTTTAGCTGATGACCAACCTCGGCATCTCGGAAGGCTCCCTTGTGCGCATCCGGTCGGCCACCCTCGACCCATGCTCATACACCAAGTTCCAGTGGCAGGACGCCGAATTCATGGAGATTTCCAATCCCAAAGCCGTGTATGTGCAGTCGAAGCGCATCTTTTTGGTGTTGGTCGTATTTTGATTTGCTTTCGTTTTTCGTCGCTCACATGCGTTCTTGCTGTCATAACTACCCAATCCCCAAACCCTCGCTCCACAGCCTCGAAAAGACGCTGCGAAAGTTTGCCTGCTTGACACTCGGCGACACGATCGCCATGCACTACAACAACAAGATTTACGAACTGCGCGTCACAGATCTCAAGCCCAAGTCTGCCGTGTCCATCATTGAGTGCGACATGCAAGTGGACTTTGAAGCTCCGCCACACTACGTCGAACCTGATTACAAGGCCCAGTCTGCAGCAGCCAAGCAAGTAGCCGAGAATCAAGTTCTTCAGCGTGCGTCGTTGAGTCAGTCTCCCGCTGGACAGACGATGCTCTCCTTGCCGGAAGAAGAGTTTTCGGCGCGTTTCAAGGCGTTCTCAGGGTCTGGTGCTCGACTTGACGGCAAGCAACGAAACTCGCCCTTGTCTTCGTCCCCTGGTCTCGGCTTTGGCGCTGGCTCCTCTCCCTCTCGCGCCACTCCCGTCTCACGGAACAGTGCCATGTCTCCTGGCGGCACTGGCGCTTCTACCCCTGTCCCAGATACCCCTCCAAGCGCACCCACAGGGTACGGTGTTTGGCCATCTTAGTCTGGGTTTTTTGTTGTTTTGTTTTTTGTTGTTTTGTTTTTGCGCTTGGTGTGGTTGGCTCACTCTCCGCTGCTCTGCTCTGATTTGGCTTTGCATCCGCCTTCAGAATTGTTTGGAAAAAGAACCGAATTACGTTTGTTCGAGTCGTGCCTTCTCCAGTCGCGGGCGCCGCTCCTGCTGCCAACGCCAACGGCGCTGCCGTTGCGACAGGACCTCAGTTTGCTGCCTTTGGAGGAAAAGGGAATACCTTGCGGAAAAACTAACCTTTCGTTTTTCGTGTGCAACGCATCGAGCACATTGACGTTCATTCATTGTTTTTGTCAGAATGGATACGGTATTTTCAAGTTTTTCAAATTCAACAGAATACAGAGCCCCAAAAAGAAAAAAAAAATACAAAGCCACACGGAACACACCAACAGAAATACCACAAGAGAAAACAAAAAAGAAAAACAGCACGACCAAACACCCCCCCTTTAATTGTCCAGGTAGGTCAGCTCTTGCTCGCTAAAATAGCGGGGCATTAAAACACGTCGAAGGGGCACAAGCAGGACGACAAGCAAGGGGAAGACAAGCGCAGCAGGAGAATAGTTGATGCCGGCCAGAACTCCAAGCGCGACAAACTGAATCAGCGTAAAGACATGCATCTTGCGCGTAGGCACGTGCACGACATACGGCTCGTTGGAGTGCTGGGATGCTGGAGTGAACAAGAGCGCAGCACGCTTGATCATTTGGACGTTGAACATGGCAGAGAAACCCATGTAGAGGAACACACCATAGAGCACGGGCATGGGGATGAGGCGTAGCACGGACGCCAGCAGAATGGACATGGGGACGAGCGCGTGAATCAAAATGCCGGAAACACGCGTTTCGATAATGTGCTCCACCTTCGGTGCTTCGCCGGGCGCCGTGTACTTTGTGTACACGGACAATGCGTTGGTGTGCGAGATGCAGCGGACGGCTGCGGCGACAATCCAAGGCAAACCCAGGAGCGAGCAGATGAGCACCATGATGCCCATGACGAGCAGGTCGAGGTGGTAGCCGGTGGGCTTGACAATTTTGAAGCGATTCGTAATGCAGGCGGCGATCTGTTGCTCCAGGCACATGAGAAGCGTCACAAAGACGGCGGGAATGATGGCCGCGACCGGAATGTAGGAAGGGAGGTCCTTTTCCATGCCAAGGGGGTTGACCACCCACCCACGTGTAAAGTTGCCGCACTCGACAGGCAGAGGGTCCTGGCCGCAGGTTGGCGAAATGCTGCTGGGGATGTCCAGGTAGGACGTGTTCACAGACTTGAACCAAATGTTGTCGACGCACACCATTACAAAGATGGAAATCAGAATGCCAAAGTTGGCAATCATGCCACGGGAGCCGGGGGTCAGGAAGCGCGACTTGCCGAACGCGCGCAGCGTCAGGCCGACAGCAGCGGTGCACACCATAAAGATGGTGGCTACAACTGCGACATTGGCATTTTCAGCAGTGAAGGAGTCGACGGGGAAGTTTTTGTAAATCTTGGCAAGGTACTGCAGTGCATAAACAATGTAGATGAGCGCGACGAGAATGCCGAAAATCTCCTCGGTAAACCGCGTGACATAGACGACAATGTAGGATGCGTCCGTGGCCACCAAAATGACGCAGAGAACGAAAACCCAAAAGCCAATCCAAAACCGGAAGGGAAGGAACTCGAGGTCGTTGTCTTGCGAGAACTTGTAGATGAGCTCCGTTATAATCAGCGACGGACCCGTGCCGCCGAGAATCATCAGGGGCTGGCCAGAGAACAAGGCAAAGAAAATGCCGCAGCCGCCAGTCGCGACCACCATCTCCAGCGCGCCAATCTGGTTGCCCGTCTTTTCGCCCATGATGGCGCCAAAGGTCAGGGCGGCGGCGTAGCACACGAAAAAGATAAAGCCAACGGCGGCCAGTGTTTGAAAGTTCAATCCATCCACGAAATCGCTCTTATAGTACGGGAGACGGTTGCGCACGTCGTTGATGAGGCCGCCAAAGATGCGGCCAGAGCGCTTTAGTTGCGCTTTGGCCAAAGGCCGGGCCTGGAGCGTACCCATGACTGGAGCGGTGGTTTGGGAGTTGTTTGACAGAGACGACTCGTACGTCGCGCGTGGCGGGCCAATGATAATCTTCCGGTCCCACTCGCCAGGAATCATGGTGCCGCGACGCATAAAGTTGTCCAGATGCTCAATCACCGGCTCGCGCTCGTGCGCGGCGTGGAGGACTTCGAGCGACTCTGGATCCGAAAAGACGGCACCCATGGTGCGGCCAATCTGGATGAGATCGGCATGGCGGTGCGAAGGGCCCATCACAATGAACAAGAAGCGCACGCCGAGCGGCGCGCGGGTAAAGTCTCCGAGCGAGACGCCTTGGAAGAAGCGCACAAACGCGGTGACGGTGTGGGTCAGGAACTCGTTGCTGTACACGAGAATGTGGGCCGCCTCGAGCGACACGGCACGCGTGTTTCCGTCTGCGCGGTTGCGCGAGTTGAACGCAGAGCGAGGCCCTGGGGACGCCAAGGTGCCCGCCTCCATATCTTCCAAGCGCAGGCTGGTTCGGCGCTGACGCCGCTTGAAGGCCTCGTAAAAGTGCGACTTGCGGCCCTTGGAAGTCGAGTTGAGGTGCTCAATCCAGTCCAGCAGCTGCTTGTTAATGTCTTTGTGCTGTTGGCTGTGAGGCAGAGCAAGGGCTTCGCTGATGGCCTGGTTTTGCTCGTCGTCCAGGCGATAGTCGAGCGCGATCGAGTCGACAACCACCTCCACAATGTCCTGCAGGTTTTTGGCGGGGATGTCAAACAGCATTGTGCCAGTCATCAGACCCGCACGGAGCTCAAACAAGGAGCGAATCGAGACGACCGAGAGGTGGAGCTTGCCCCACTTGTCACCTTGGTCGTCAATCAACTGCTCGTACCGCAACCAGCGCGCCTTCTGCGCCCACTCGGCCGAGTCGTGCCTGAGCTCCTCCATTTCGACATAGAGCTTGGAGCGAGAAGGCTCCTCGCCACCGTTCTGCCCCTGGTTGGGGTCTGCCAGCATGTCGTCCGCCTCGAGAATTTCGTCGGGCATGGTTGAGTCGACTCCGGCCAAGCGAGGCGAAATCGGACCGCGACCTGCGGGCGACGCGCTTTGCTGGCGGTGCAAGCGAGCAATGCGTGCAAATGCAGACGACGGAGGGAGAGTGGAGGAGAACCCCGAAGCGACTGCAGGGCTGCTGTTCAACCGCGAGAGCGTCGATGACGGCTGGCCTTGGTCGCTCGACTGCGATGCAAAGACGCCTGCACCCGAGACACGGGCGTCGTTTCCAGCACCGCTACCACCACCACCACTGCTGATGAATGGAGACATGTCTGGTGCGTACTGCGACTGCGACTGGGACTGGGACTGCGACGCAATGTTTTGACCAGCGGCCCGTGCGGCGGCATCATCGTCGAGGTCCATTGCGAGATTGAGCGCGAGCTCGTCTTGGCTGTGCTGCATTGGAGCAGACACGTTCGACAGTCCTCGCGATGGCGTTACTGGCCGCGTGTGAGTGCGCGACGACGCAGTGCGGTCCACGTAATAGGGATTGACAGCGTCGTTCCCAGGCGCGAGCACGGCGTTTGTCGGGAAGGGCGCGAGGCCCGCACTGGCACTTGCACCAGCAGCACTCGCACTCGAACTTGCGCCAGATGCAGCATGGAACGGGAAGGCGGTCGTCGTCGTAGCAGCTGAGCCGAGTCCAGGCGTCGTAGCGGTAGAGCTGGATTGGCCTCCTCGCTGCTGCTGCTGCTGCGATGATCGGGTTGCAGCAGAAGCCAGCAGCCCGTCCTCCGATGTGACGCTGACGGACGCTGAAGCAGGGACTCCGCCCATTCCAGCGGACGCGGGTGCTCCTGTCGCATCGAACGGGTCGCGGTGGACGACGCTGCCTGCTCTGGACTGCAGCCTGGGCGTCGTTGCGCCTTCGCTCAGCTGCATTGGCTCTGCTCCCCATTCAATCCAATCCAGTCAGTCATTCATTCAGTCATTCAGTCACTCATTGCTTTTGTTCATCTTTGATTTTGTTCGCTTTTCGAGTGCGTGTCGAAATGAGTGGGAAAACAAAAAACGAACACTTCGACATTGTCATTCCTTCTGAGCGGATTGAAAGCGGCTGAAAGCGGGGCATTCATAGGGAGGGGAAGTTGATGATGATGGGAGGTTGATATGATGGGGGGAGTTGATCGTGCTTTGTGTCTTGTAAGATAAACAAGAGAGCGGTTGTGCGTACCAACATCGTCGAGCGCGTCGTCGTCCAAGTCGTCGTGGAAGCGCCGAAAGCTCATCGCAGAGAAAACGGAAAAAAAAAAAAAAAAAAAAAAAAAAAATGAATGACGACATGTTGGAATGATCGAAAAGAAAAAAAAAAAAAAAGTCGTTTGGGAAAAAAAAAAATTCGTAAAAACCGCCCGCTATCATGATGCTTGAATGGTGCGCGACCTCTTTTTGTTTGTTCTTCTTTCGACAACAACGGCTTTTTTTTGGGGGGGGGGGAAAGGTGCGATGCCGATAGGATGGGAGGTTTCTGATGCAAAACCAAACAAAAAAAAGCATGGAGAGCGTTGTACTGTTTCAAGAAATGCATTTATTCGAGCTGCACAGCCATGGCATATCAATCGATGCTCAGATCTCAGAGATACCGGCCAATAAAGGCCATGATGCCGGCGCCCACCCACATCGCAACAAACAGCGCAACGCGCCGTGCTCGAGAGGAGGCAGCGGCAAAATCACGAGGAAACTCGATCGCCAGCATTTGTGAAAAGCCGACGTACAACAGGATGCCGGCGCTCACGGCATCAAAGGTGCCCTGCACGAGGTTGGTCGTGACGCCGTTCTCATTGTAAGAGTTGACAATCCCGATGCCGATGGCGATACCAACTGGTGCCGACACCGAGTAAATGAACGCAAGCAGAAACTCGTTCAGTTTGGAAAAGTTGCACTCGACCAGCCGTGCACCAAGCGCAATGCCCTCGAAAAACTGGTGGAAGACAAGCGCGGGAATCAGCGTCTCCAAGTCGGTGACGGACGAGACACCGACGGTCAAGCCGATGATGACGGAATGCGCAGTCAACCCAAACTCGAGCACGTAAGCGGCAATCGTGCGTTCCGCCGAAGTGATACCGAGTAAAGCGCCGTGACTGTGGCCATGAGCGAACGCCAGTGAATCGGTCGTTGGAGTAGTACTCTGTCCAGACTCGGGATCGCAGCAGTCCGAGGAGGTGAATTGGGCCATGCTCGGCGACTGAGAGGTTTCAGACTTGAGCTCAGCCTTTGGGGCGTGCATGGCAGCAAGCGTTTCAAACACGTGCATCACGAGCGCACCCAGCATTGCAAACAGCGGTGCGAATGTGTAGTCCTCTGCGAAAGCGGCTGGCAAGCACGGGTTGCCAAGTTCCTCATAGGCGGGACTGAGCAGATGGATCAACGCCAGTGCAATGATAACGCCAGTGCCGACATGCTTGCCAATGGTGAACACAAACGGGCTTCGGAAGCAAATCCAAGTGGGATTGCGCTTGGCTAGGATTGGCAAAAGTGTGCCCATCATGCTTGTCACCAGGATGATAAAGAAGGCAGCAATGTTGTACCGTTGGTCGTAGTCGTCGACCGCCTCGAACAAGCACTCGTCAGTCTCGTTGGACATTTGTAACACTGGATGGATTTCGGTTTCTTTGGCTGTGCAAAACTTTGCCTTGAAAACCTTTTCGATGCTTTTTGGGGGGGGGGGGAGAAGCGTTTTGACATGCAACCAAACAACAGACAAAAGGCAGTACACATGTGAGGGGTCGTCATCACAGAGCGCAAGCTACGTTGAGCCTTGTTGGTTGCGGCTTGTGGTTCAATGTGGGATTTGGTGTTTGGATGAATTTGGCGAAGCAACTTACAGGGATGATTCTCGACCCGTTCAAGCCACAGAGAAACGACCAAGAGCTGCTGATGATAAAGCAGCAGAAAAGTCAAAGTAAAAGTAGAGTGAGCGGGTCAAATCGAGGTTGGGCTTTTATACTGTCGAGCCAGCGAGGCGTTTGTTTGGAAACATGTTCCCATTGGAGGTGCCGGTTTTCCCATGGATCGATTTGCTAATGGAGCACGTGGTAGGCCTGGCCCCTCCCCTCTTTGTCGATCATTGTATTTGTGTACTGACGGCCTTGGCGGTTGCTGCCTGGCATTGACATCCAAAAGTCAGCGGCGAGGAGGAAGGAGAAACGCGCGTGCAAGCAAGAAAACAACACCAACGACACTATCGTGTCCAATTTAACTGTGATGGAAGGAAGCAAGCAAGCGGTGGTTATTACATGGCGAAGATGCGTGGGCGTGGGAAGACGGGTGGGAGGGTCAGCCTGAGCAGCTCGATTTGAAAGGATTTTGTCGTGGCTCTCCCTCTCTCCCCCCTCGACCCCATCCTTCTCCTCCCACTGCCATTGCATTCGTACAACCGAGGAAATTACGTTCGTACAAAGTGATTGAACAGAAAGTCATGTGCGACAGCGAACAAGGCCGCTGCATGTGAATCTCGTTTCGTCCAATCACAACGCGTCCCAAAACGAGCAAGTTTGAAATCAACGCCGCTCGACTGGCGACAAATCGCATTCATTTCTCAAGGAGGCCCAGCTTAGTAGATTGAAGCTTCACCGAATCAGAATCTCGCGCGAACTGACGCGCTCGCTCGGCTCGATGAAAAGGCCGGCGCAGCACACTGACGCGTTTGCTCAGTCTTCCTTCTTGTTCCAACGGTCGAAATCGGTACACTCGGACACCCGCGCGAAACCAACAATGCCAGTGGATGACAAGGAGCTGGATCACATCGAACGCATCAACAGGATGATGCGCGCGTCACTGCCTCTCGTCAGTCAGCTCGAGACTGAACTCAGGGTGCTTCCGGCACCCGACTCTGAACCGAAGAAATCCGCAATTGCAACACCGAGCGTACCAGCGTCGCAGCCCAAAGCAGCAAGCGCAACTACGGTACTTGCATCGAGCAATCAGAATCAAAAGTTGCCATCGCAGCCACCATTTGTTCGGCCAGCACAGCCTGCCGTATTTGTCAAGCAGGAGGACATGCAACGCGTTCTGTCCGCTCACATCCAAAAGCATGCGCACGAGCTGGATGAAAATGGCCTTTGCCCGTGCTGCTCTGCTCGCCACAAGCGTTTGGACAATGCTCGTCGCAGGCTCTATCTTCGCCAATGCAAGAAGAACAACAAACCGGCAACACAACCAGAACAGCTCGACTCGCAGCAGCACGGTACGGAAGATGTGGATGCTTTGATGGCATTCATCAACAATGACAAGACGTGCAGGGCTACCTCGATGTCTCATCGTGCCAATGGAGCGCCGGCTTCCACGAGGACTGTCAAAGCGTAGATCGAGCGTAAAGGTTTGGTTTGCTCGCGTGCTTGCTCATGTAGTCAAGATTGTACATAAAAACGATTGGAACAAGAAGCCATGTAAGTGCAGTTTACAGCTGTCGGAGACAATCACGTTGCAAGAGTCGAGATGTGGGGTGTGCGGCGATCACTCGGTGTCGCAGCACTCTGACACCACAAGCAGATCATCGGCGCTACGGTTCTCGGGGGCTTTGGTGCTACTTTGCACTCTTGTATACATGATTGCTCGGTCGTGATTGCCTCTGATCTTGAAGTGCATCGCTAGTCAGGAGAATGCTCAGATAGTCTGAACAAGGCGTCAAGCGACCGACCCTCGCATGTACAAACGACTGAAACGTCGAAGAAGAGACTTGTCCAGTTTCGAGATAGTGCGCATCGTGAGCGAGGGTGAGGGGGGGGGGATCGTCATCACTCACACTGTTTTGCTGTGCTCAAACTTGAACGTTCGAACTCGTGAAAGACCGTCTCCTGAGCCAGCAACGATCGTTCGTTGCACTTCTAAACCCACAAGACGGGATTGTTACAATGGATGCCCGCATGTATTCCTGAGCCATTCAGTCTGGTTGTTTACTTTGCTCCTGAGCCATTCAGTGTTCTTTGTTTGTGCTTTCGTATTGAATCCGGGTCAGTTCTCTTTTGTTTTTCCCTCTCCACATGGTTCCCATTCACCTGCCAGTCGGCATGAGAATGACTGCGCTTTTTCTGCTGCTGGTCGCTGCAATGATCTGCGCTGCGGACTCTGCATCGACTGGGAACAAGCGTAAGCATCCAGATCAATGATCACTCAGACTTCAATCATCCCTACTCCGCTCGCCCTTCCCCCGCCACGCTCCACAGCGCCCCCCCCCCTTCCCATTTGCCCTATGTGGCCTTCACTATGCTTTCTGTACTGCCACGATGGGTGAGAAGCGGTGCTATGCAGAACTGAGTCATCAGAGGCTGTCGGCGATCTTCAAAAAAACGGCTCAGGAACAGAGATGTTATTGTTTGTTCTATTCTGATTCTTGTTCTTTCCGCACCCGCCCCCCCCCCACGCGCCGTCCTCCCGCTTCAAATGGGAGCTTGACCCACTACCGCACAGCCAATTGGCAACAAAAACACAATGTGCCCGACAACAAACCAATTTCTGAAACCCGTCATGACTCATCCACTGAGCGACTCATCTCAACAACAGGTCGTCTCTCGCACGATGTCCTCCACTATGAACCGCTTTCGCTCGGCAACGCCGTTATGGCAAGTCACCAGAGCCGCTCGCGTCGATCTGCCGCAGACTCGCCCGATGCCGTGATTCCGCTCGAATTTGAAGCTTATGGGCGGTAGGTTGCATCGAAATGCCTCGATCGCATGGCATTGCCACACCAAATGCAAACCACTCACTTGTGCATGTTGTGCATGGATTGACAAAACCCAGCGCCTTCCGTGTCAAGCTGCAACCCAACACGGAACTCGTCCGCCCCACGGCTCGAGTCACTGTGCACTCTGAAGATGGCACGCAGGAGATGCCGATTGACTTGTCGATTGTGTTCAAGGGTTCTATTGAAGGTGAGACTTCCGACATGCAATGCCGCAGTGTCGCAAACAGTCGCCCAAACTACAAGTTGTGGACTCATTCTCTATACGATTCCCTCTCCGTGCCACAGGCCAAACCAACTCTGCGGTATACGCCACAGTTGTCGAGTCGGGCGACGTTGTTGCAACTCTGCGTGATACGGAGGGCGAAATGTACTACATCGAGCCCAGCCATCGCTACTTGCGTGAAGAAGCCCACGACTTTGACCATGTCATCTACCGTCTCTCAGATGCCGATTTGTCCGCCTTCGACCTTGCGTCCGAGGCAAAAGCAATGCGCAAACTCGAAGAGCGCATGATGAGCACTGGGCAGCCAGCTCGTGAACAGCGCGATCAGGCCACAACGTCGAAGCCGCGCTCCTTCCACGAAGCAGCAGGCCTCCGTCCCGCAAAGATGCGACGCACTGTTGGTCCAGCAATGTACTGCGGGCTGCATGTCGTTGCCGACGTCGACTTTTACAACGAGTACAAGGGCAGCCCGGCGTCCATCGCTCGTGTCACGACCAAAATCCTGAACTTGTTCAACGCTGAGCAGGCAATCTACAACAACCCACAGAATCAACTGATCGATCCCAACATCGTCAACTTTGGGGGCTTCCAGATCGAGCAGTTTACAGTGTACAAGGCTGCTACAGGCGTATTTGCAAACACACCCGCAGACGAATCAGATGAAGATTACCTGGCTCGCTTTAGCAAGATCGATTTGAGCAATCATTGTTTGGGAACACT
Source organism: Capsaspora owczarzaki ATCC 30864 (assembly GCF_000151315.2). Classification (NCBI taxonomy): domain Eukaryota; class Filasterea; order Ministeriida; family Capsasporidae; genus Capsaspora; species Capsaspora owczarzaki. Next base: position 191,287 of record NW_011887305.1, on the reverse strand, counting down.
GTTCACACATCGCGACTTTTCCGGGACGATTGGACTTGCGTACATGGCGGACCCGAAGGCAGCCGGCGGTATGGGCTGGCCACGTACAGAAGAAGGTTTGAGTCAGAACTCTGCATGGGTTACCACTGTGAGTTATGGAAATGCTATGAGTGCTGCAGTTTCGCAGATAACTCTTGCACACGAGCACGCACACAACCTCGGCTCGGATCATGATGAGTCCGCTGATTGCATTCCAGGCAATCTCGACGACAACTATATCATGTACCCGGTAGCATCGGCCGGTGACAAGGCGAACAACTGGTTATTCTCCTCATGCTCCAAAAAATCAATCAGTATCGTATTGGCTGAACGCTCTTCTGTCTTGAAGGTCAAGTCGCCAACATGCGGAAATCGTATCGTTGAAGCAGGCGAGCAGTGCGACTGTGGCTCCCTCAGTGTTTCCGAGTGTCAGGCTTACGATCCGTGCTGCAACCCTGGTTGCACACTGAAGAGCGGCGCGATGTGCTCAACCTTTGCGACACCATGCTGCACCGCGAGCTGCGTCAACCCTGGACGTTCTGACATCGTCTGCAGTGTCTCGGTCGATGGCTGCAAGACGGACGGAGTTTGTGACATCAACGTCCCCAACGGCTGTGGTGTGCAATACAATCGTGCTGCAGGCACCCAATGTGACTGCAAGGAGGATGGCACCAATTGCAACGGCCTGTGCTCTTCGTCAGGCGTATGCTCCCGGTCGCGCTGCGAACCACGCTTAGGATACAATGGTGAAGAGTGTATCAGTTCCGACCCAAAGGACTCGTGCACGCTTTACTGCTTGAACGCGGCTGGTACCGAATGCGTCAAGTTCACCGATGGTACCACGGCTACTCCGGTCTATCGGTCCCCGAACGATGTGTGCTACCTTCCCCAGGAGGTGCTTGGTTACTGCGACGGCTCCGGACACTGCCGCAAGGCAAACACGGACGATACGCCAGACCCCGAGAGCAACAGTGGCCCCAATGTTGGGGCTATCGTCGGTGGTGTCTTGGGCGGCCTTGCCTCGGTGGTCACCGTCATTGTTGCGATTGTGGTCTGCCGTCGCAAGAAGGCGTCGAGGGCGTCTTCCAGGAGCGAGGACGAATATGAGATGTTTGAGTAGAAGTAGCGTATGTCTCTGTGTGCGAAACGTGTGTGCTTGCTCTGGTCTGGAACAGCTTGTTGTGACTGCTTTGTTGGTCGAGACGTTTGAACAAAATAGCAACCAGATCAAAAAAAAGCAGCAGCACCATTGTTACAAAGCAGACAAAATCGTCGAGCATTCGGCATCTCTTTGTAATTGACAGACCAAACTCAAGGGGAGAGCTGGCGCGATTGGAACTGGCCCTCGTCGTACAGCTGCGCGCGCACTTGTCGCCCACCAAACCACCGATTGTTGAGCGCGAGCACTGCTGCATCAGCCTCTGTTCATCACAATACAAGAACGGGGTCGGGTGAGAGAACTGCTGAGCGACGAAAGAAGATTACCACCCCCTGCTCTACTTTTGGCGCCATCTCCGCTCGCGTACCTTCCAGTTGCGCAAACTGCACAAATATCGCCACGTCATTCTTGGAAGTGACATGCACCACCACACGTTCGACAGTGCCAAAGTTGGAGCATTCGCCACCAACTTCCTGCTCCAGCATGCTGTCAATCTCGTCTGCGTCGATCATGTTGAGCAGTGCGACAATGTGAGAGCTCTGTATCGAGGAAGGGGAGTACAGGGTACAGAAAACCATTTGAACAGTGAGTGAGTGACCAGAACCAATCACAAAGGACTCAAACAACAACACCAGCTGCATCTCACCGTCGTGCCACGCGCTAGTTTTTGCATCAACGCATAGACCTGATTGCCCTTGATGGATACATTCTCCTCGTCGCGAAGCGAAGCGCTGGACGCTTGCGTTTCCGACTGGAGTCTTCGCAGTTTGTCTTGCATGTCCTCGCCACTGGATGCTGGTGCCTGTGCATTGGTTGTTGGTGCTGCTGCTGCTGCTGCTGCTGCTGTGCTTTCTTGTCGAGCAGCAGTAATGCGCGCCGCTGCTGCTGCTGCTGCCTGCGCCGCAGCTGAAGCCAGTACGCCTATGACAGAATTGTTGCGCAAAGGTGGATCGGGTGAGACAAGAGTGCAAGACAAGTCCAAGCCTTCACTCGCAGAGCTGCAGATTGCAGCATTTCAGTCCAACCCAACAGCAACAAACAAAAAGAACAAACACCCAAGCAAGACCACCAAAAACACCAACTCACCATCATTGGCAGTCCGCCCAGCCAGCACGTTCGTTACTTGCGCAGATTGTGCAGTCGTCAGGCCTTGGATGTTGGACGGCGAGTGAGCGCCCTTGACAACGTGCAACAGCAAGCCGCCCAAATCCAGTCGGTTGAGCGCTGCGATTGCGTCTTTGGCCGTCTGCAAGCTTTCGAATTGGACATAGCCGCAGCCCTTGTGCCGCCCAGTCACCAAGTCGACCATCAAAATGCAGTAGGCAACGGGACCGAACGACTGGAAGACCTCGCGAATGTCCGACTCGCTGAGCTCGGGGTGAATGTTCGCGACAAAGACGTGCGGGAAGGTGGAGCCCTCCTTGCGCAGCTCCTCAATCAGCACTTGCATTGGCTGCGGAGCGTTCGGCGTGCCAAACTTGAGCTGGCGATCGCCAATCCGCGCGTGGTGCATCTGACTGAGCACAATGTCGCCAGACTCGGGATACTCGTACTCGACAAAGCCAAAGCCCTTGTGCCGCGTGGGTGCGACGGGATCGTTGACAAAGCTCACTGAGCGGATTGGGCCGCATTCGGACATGGCTGCGCGCACCTCCCGCTCGCCGGCCTCGAACGGGATGGAGCCAACGTACACGCGACCAATCAATGTGATGGCGCGCGTTCGCAGGGCAACCTGCTGCGCCTCGGCGTGCTGCTTCATCTTGGCAGCCTGCTCCTGCTGCAGCTGCTGTTGTCGCAGCAGATGCTGCTGTTGTGCGGCGTGGAACTGCACCGTGAGCTGCTGCGCAAACTGGCGCGCGCGCTCGAGTGCCTCGGCCTGGTCTGCAGAGAGATCCGCCTCGGCCAGCGGCAGGTGGTGACTACTTGAAGCGTTCTGAGCAGATGCGCTGTGATTGCTCGATGCGACTGCTGTCAGCGATGCGCTGGTTCCATTGGGTCCACTGACTCCACTGGGATTGACTGCAGCATCACTGCTTTGGTCCCACGCAGCGCGTTTCCTGCGTTGGCGCGTTGCTCCCGCGGTCTCAGTCTGCACTGCTGCACCATTGGCTGCGCTGTCTGTGCTTGGATTGCTTGTGGCATCGGCGGTCGTCGTCGTCGTCGTCGAGGCGGTCGTCTCGCTGCCGTCTCGTTGCGCGGCTGCGTCCCCGTTCGGCTCCAGAGCCAGAGCAAGAGCTCCATCGTGATCGTGATCCCCTTGATCGTCGTCCTCGCGCGGTCGCTTGGATCGCTGAACGCCCGTCGTCGCATCGTCAGCGCTGCTCATTTTGGAGCGCTGTTGTCTGAGAAGTTGCGAGATTTTGAGAAATGAGCAGAAGCCCCAAATATGGAAGTTGTCATGCATAATCTACACTATTATAATAATCTATCAAAAGTTAAGGACAACAAGACACGGTTTTCTAAGAAGAGCAAGGCTGCTCAGATCAATGCATGTGCGTGCAGATGTGCACTCAGAGATACCGGCCAATAAAGGCCATGATGCCGGCACCCACCCACATCGCAACAAACAGCGCAACGCGCCGTGCTCGAGAGGAGGCAGCGGCAAAATCACGAGGAAACTCGATCGCCAGCATTTGCGTAAAGCCGACGTATAACAGGATGCCGGCGCTCACAGCATCAAAGGTGCCCTGCACGAGGTTGGTCGTGACGCCGTTCTCATTGTAAGAGTTGACAATCCCGATGCCGATGGCGATACCAACTGGTGCCGACACCGAGTAAATGAACGCAAGCAGAAACTCGTTCAGCTTGGAAAAGTTGCACTCGACCAGCCGTGCACCAAGCGCAATGCCCTCGAAAAACTGGTGGAAGACAAGCGCGGGAATCAGCGTCTCCAAGTCGGTGACGGACGAGACACCAACGGTCAAGCCGATGATGACGGAATGCGCAGTCAACCCAAACTCGAGCACGTAAGCGCCGATCGTGCGTTCTGCCGAGCTGTTGCCAAGCAAACCACCGTGACTGTGGCCATGAGCGAACAGCAGCGAATCGGGCGTTGCAGTGGCAGTACAGCTGGAATTCTGTCCACGCTCGGGATCGCTGTCGGAGGCGCTGACCTGAACCATGCCCGGCTGCGAGGTTTCAGACTTGAGCGCAGTCTTCAGGTCGCGCATGCTGGCAAGTGTTTCAAACAAGTGCATCACGAGCGCGCCCAGCATTGCAAACAGCGGTGCGAATGTGTAGTCCTCTGCAAACGCGGCCGGCAAGCACGGGTTGCCAAGCGCCTCGTATGCGGGAGTGAGCAGGTGGATTAATGCCAGTGCGATGATAACGCCAGTGCCGACATGCTTGCCAATGGTGAACACAAACGGGCTTCGGAAGCAAATCCAAGTGGGATTGCGCTTGGCTAGGATTGGCAAAAGTGTGCCCATCATGCTTGTCACCAGGATGATAAAGATGGCAGCAATGTTGTACCGTTGGTCGTAGTCGTCGACCGACTCGAACGAGCACTCGTTGGTGTCGTTGGACATGTTTGCTGTTCAAGTCGGATCAATGGATTGCTTGGGTTTTGCTTTGTTTTTTGGTCAACTGTAGAAAACTGTGAAACTCTGAGTTGCGTGGTTTTTTCTGAGATGCAGCCAAAACAACCAGACAAACAGACAAACAAACCAGTAAGCAAGCAAGCAAAAGGGTCAGTATCTGATGAGTGAGGTGGACGTGTCTCTACGTTGTCCACCCATGGTCGGTTTGTGTCGGTGTGCATGATGGTCCAGAGGGGGGTCTAGAGGGAGGGGATCAACACGCTTTGCGGCTGTTCTTCCCACACACAGCGTCTGCAGCTTTGGTAATCCCATGTCACATGGCCAGAACTTGTTCGTTGCCGTGGCCTTTTTGACAGTCGTGTGGACAGTGTCGAGATTTGACCGAGTCGTGGATGCTTGTTTGGTCGCGACGTTGTGTGTGTGGCTGCGAAAGTGGGGGGTTGTGAAGCGGCGACTTACAATGATGCGATGTTGTGTCAAACTCAAGCCACAGAGTGACGCTTCAAGAAGTGATTCTGATGATGGGTGATGATTGATGGTTGCTGATGGTTGATGATGATGATTGACGATGAAGCAACTGAGAAAGCAAGACTGAAAGCGCGCCAAATCGAGCGGGTTTTGCTGCCTTTTTCCCATGTGTGCATCGGTCTCGCCTCGTTCCGTCGCACTCTGTCGCTCACTGTGGGGAAAGTGACTGGCTGGCTTGCCTTCCGTCTGTGGTCGAGGACATCCGAGGGGTCGCTGGGGCAATGATGGTGAACGGCACGGAGGGTTGAGTTTTGGTTTTGGTTCTCTCTCTCTCGTTCCTCGAACCCCCCCCCCTCCCCGACATTGCATCCTCGGTGTCACTGTCGCCGCTTGCAGGCCGACGTCCGTGGATCCAGATTGAGTGCGGCGTCATGTTCGGAGACACGAAGCGATGGAAGAGCGAAACTCACGAGGGTCGGATGTTGGACCAATCGCAGCGCAGCGCCAAACGAGCGAGTTCAAACACACACAAAAGCTCAATGCTGCGCAATGTTGCTCAATGTTGAACCAACCAAGCGAGACCTTGAAAATGTGCGTGACTTGCTTCTTGCTTGGTTTGATTGCAGGGATGCGCTGCCAATTCGACGGTCAACCCAAAAGCAAACCCCCGACTGTGCAACCGAGCATGCGAGCATGGCGTGGGAACGGCAGATTGTCAAAAAGAACGCCGATCATTGATGGATTGGAATATCATCACTGAACGGAATACATGGAACAACAACACTCAACTCGCACGACACCCGTAACCAACCCTACCCAGAGACATGGTGATCACTCAGGGTGGAAAACACGCCCTTGCGTGCCTCCTGCTCTTGCTGGAGTTGGCCGGCAATCCAGCGCGCCTCGTCCACAACAGCAGCTGGAAGCCCCGCAAGCTCAGCCACCTCAATGCCGTAGGAACGGAGCGCCACGCCCGGAACAATCTGATGGGTAAAGCTGGGCTGTCCCTCGGTCGAGTGAAGCACGCGCACCATGTGACAGGCCGCATTGCGGAGCAGCTGCGGGTGCTCCTGGCACCGTTGCGCGACTTCGAGAAAGTGCGTGGCAAACAGCATTCGGCACCGCGTTTTCGTGTGCAGATACGACAGCACCGCCCAGGACAGCGCAACGCCGTCCGTCGTGGACGTGCCGCGTCCAATCTCGTCCACAATCACAAACGAGCGGCTCGTCGCCTCGCGCAAAATGCGAGCCGTCTCGGACATTTCGACCATGAACGTCGACTTGTGCTTGACCAGGTTGTCAGAGGCGCCCACGCGCGTAAACAACCGATCCACAATGCCGATGGTAGCTGACAGCGCTGGAACGTGGCTGCCCATTTGCGCGAGGAGCACAATGAGGGCGTTCTGGCGCATAAAGGTCGACTTGCCACCCATGTTTGCGCCCGTGATAATCCAGCAGTGGGCAGCTCGCGTAGGGGCCGTGTTGTTTGGTGACGGAGCAGCTTGGACGCCGCGGGCAGGCTCGGCGACGGACATGACGCAGTCGTTGGGCGTAAAGCTCACTTGGTTGGCGGTTGCGGAATCCTTCATCTGCAGCGCATCGAGGACGGGGTGGAAGCCGCCACGAATGTCAAGCACACCGCTCGCGGAGACCAGTGTCGGGCGTGTCCAGTCGTATCGTTGGGCGGTGTGCGCGTGCGAGATGGCTACATCTATCTGCGAGATGGACTCGCTTGCGGCCGTGATCACGGCGATTTCGGCTTGGATCCTGCTGCAAATGTCTTGCCGCACCTGCTCCTGGGCTTGAAGCATTTCGTCGTCCATTTCAACATGCTGGCGGCGGAACTCTTGCAGTCGAGGAGAAGATAGGACACTGACGCGACCGCTCAGAGCGGGTCGCTTAACTCCGGGGTTGAGCCGAGCGTGGGGAGAGAAGGCGTCGCGCGGTGCTCGGGCACTGGTGCGCACAATGGTGAGATCTGGCGAACTCTTCAAAATGTCTGGAGTTGCAAACTCGCTGACAATCAGGCAGCCGTCGCGCGCGTCGACCAGCATGGCAGGTGTCATGCCGCGATCGATGGTCGAGTAGCCCTGGACGAGTTGGTTCAAGTCCTCAAGGTACGAGGCTCGCTTCGAGTGCAGTTCCTGGATGCGCTGCGACACCAAGACATAGCGGGGTCGCTCCTCGTCGTCAGGATCTTGCGGTTCATCCATGGCGAGATCGGCGTTGCCAGCAGCGACGGGCACGGCAGGGACTGCGGCGTTGGCTGGTGACGAGGCTTTCTTGCGCTTGCTTGAAGAGGATGATTTCTTTGTCGACGCGCCAGGCGCTGAGGTTGCAGACGTCGTAGCAGCAGCAGCAGCAAGCGATGCAGTCGCTGTCTCAGCCAGTCCAACGTACGTTGACAAATACTTGCACAGGGCTTGAACACGCGCATCCTCGAGCGGCTTGAGCAGCTCGGCGTCCAGCGTGGGACTATTGGGCAACGAAAACTGCTCACGAATGGTGGTCGCAACGCCCGCAGCAGCCGCGAGCGAGTCGATGAGGTCTGCAACGTGATTCGCAAACCGCCAGGTCTTCACGCCGTGCCGGAAAATGCTGCCCAGCGTGCGTGGAACATCCTTGATGCCGCCAAACGTGGATCGAACGCGGTTGCGACGCGGTTCGTCAAACATAAAGAAGGCAGTGTGGTCTTGCCGCTTGCGAATGAGCTCAATGTCGGTCAGGGGCTCCATGAGCGACCGTCGCAGCAATCGACCTCCCATCGACGTCTGTGTGTGCTTGATGGTCGCAAACAGAGTGGAGGAGGCGGCGTTGCCTGGAACCGGTTCAAACAGCTCCAGAGCCGCGCAGCTAACGGGATCCACTTGCATGGGTTGATGGTGTAGAGCGCGGTGCTGCGAGGGATCTTGGTCCAGGGCCGGGCGGTGGTGCAAACCAAGGAGCTTGATGCGGTGTGTCGGCATGGGGTATCTGGACTCGAGCCACGCAAGCATGCCATTGATGGCGTTGGCTTCCAGTGCAGTGACGGCTGGTACTGCAGCGGCCGCGTTCATGAACTGGTGCAACAGCGGAAGGTTGAGAATGTCCAGCTTGGACGCAGGCGACAAGAGTGGTTCGGGCTGGAATGGTTGTGCGCCATCCACTCTCTTGACGTCAAACAGCCTGTCGTGGTCGAAGGGTGGTGGCGGAGGCGCGTTCACCGAGACAGGAACGTCCTGGTCTCCGTAGACCTGGCGAACCAGATCTTTCAACGCTGCGTTCTCGACAACGAGCTCGACCGGCCGAAGCGACGATAGTAGCTCGGGCAGCCTGCTTGGCGAAATGCTTCCGGCGTAGAGCTCGGCAGTGGACAGATCGCTCCAGACAACGCCGATTCGATTGGATGTCGACGACGACGCTCCGTGCAAGTACACGACATTGTTTTCAGCATCGCTGTCGATGAGATCGATCTGGTTGCCGCGACTGATAATCCGCGTGACTGCACGGTATTTGAGACCCCCTTGCTCCAAGCCTTCAATCTCACAGACCTCAACCACAGTGAATCCAGCCTTGACGAGCTGGGCAATCCGATTGAGCGAGTTTGCCGCCGGGAATCCTGCAAACTTGAGGCCGTCTTTGGACGTGAGCTGTATGTTGAGCGTCGATGCTCCTGTCTCGGCGTCCTGTCCGTAGAGCTCGAAGAACTTGCCAAACTGGAAGAGGACAATCTGGTCTGGTTGCGAGTACCGGCTCTTGATGGTGTTGTAAACTTGCATGACTCCCAGCGAGCCAGGATTACTGGTGCTGCTAGTACTGGATGTTGTAGCAGGTCGTATCGGGGTTGAGGTCAGCGGGAAGGGTGCCGTCGTCGAGGGTGGGGCTTGAGTGGAGCCGCAACCCAGCGGGATGGGGACCTGGCCTGCAGTGCGCGCCCGGGTGCTTGTGCCAGTGTGGCTGAGGAGTGATGCAGTCATGGCAGCAGATGTGTGCAGCCATCGGCGGCTGGCTGGGCGCTGAGCTTGAGCTGTCTTGGCGAAGGCGGATTCGCATCGGTGCGCAGGCTCAGCGTGCAGCGCTCCACACGCCCGGGCGCCGCTGGCGGTTGGCGTAGATGTGCGAGTCGCAAGGCCATTGCTCGGGATCCGTGGCAGTGGTGGTCGCCCGTGACCCACGGCGCTGGCAAAGCGGAGCATTGCTGAGGCTTGGTTCGCGCGACTGAGAAGCACTTTGCAAAAGTTACTCCTGCAAGAACGACTGGTAGAATGACCGTTCCGGTTGAATAGGATGATCAGTACCGTACTTTGGTATCGTTGTACATGGAAGACGCGGGGAAGATGCGCGCGTTTCCAGGTGTCAGAGTGATCAACGTCGCCGTCAAATGCGTCAAGTTCGAGATGGACAGCGATCAGCCAAGTCCACTTGTCGCCGTCCCGATGGATGGAAAAGACTGGAAATATTACTGTTGAGTGTTTTTTGCCAAGGAGAGGACGGCATCGTGCAGTGGTAAGTTGGAGAACCGGTTTGAAAACCGCACGCGAGATTTGTGAAATGCCTGTTGAGGTGCTGCTGATCTTGTGACGATTTCTGGATCGTTTTAGTGAGCAGTTGATCGCGCACCACGTTGCTGCAGTTTCGTTGGTGGAACTCGGTTGCTTCACTCCGAGTCAGTCGGAGGCGGCACTTTTGCGTTTTTTGGTTGCTGGTTTATAATTTTTCGAAAAGTGAACTTGTGCCGCGAGAATTTTGAAATCGCAAAATCGATGACGAGAGGCCGCCAAACCACCGCCGCAAGCACAAACATGCATACGACGACCCGAGAAGACAGATAGCAAGGCGACGGCTGTGACTACGCAGTCAGATCAGAGCAATCATGCTACAAACAGGCACGGTTCTCAAATCTACGCGATTCTCGTCCATGCTAGAAGTCCGTCGCGGCTCTTTGACAAGGGGCAGCTGTTCATGTTGAACAACTGCTTCAGAAGACTCAAAGCGTTGCAGTGTGGGTGCTGAAATTCGCTTGAACCGGAACGGCGGCCTGGAATGACCAAAGTCCTCGGACGATGAGACTCGTTCGCCTTATTTTCGCCTGCGCTTGATCCTGCATCGCTTGAAGCGATTGGCTGTATTTTCATTCCATGCATTCGAGCGGATCAAAGCCGGCCAGAGGCTCAAAGCAGGAGTTGACTGTTTTGATTGAAAATCTCGTGCGAAAGGTCCACTTTTGCTCATCGCCGAATGACTACATACCAACCACGGATTTCAAAAGAGTCGAGGCGAGCAAAGTGGGGTATCGTGCTGGTGGTGCAGCAGCAGGAGGGCTTTTTCCCCCGATGTCAAAAACAATCAAAACACTCAGAACAAACACAACGCTGTTTATTTCTCTTTTTTCTTCCCTTTCCTTCCCTTTCCTTCTCTCCCGTTCTTCGTTTGCGCTTTTTCCTGTTTCTTGGATGTGGTCGCTCGTCATCACCGCCGCGCTTCTTCTGGCAGCCGCGGGTCGTGGCAGCGCTGACACGTGCGTGGCGACTGCCGGCTTCAATGCGCGGATGAGCAGCCCGATCAGCTTCTACAATGTGGCTCTGACGACCTGCGCCGACAGCGTCGACCCGTGCCCCGCTGGCTATACCTCGTGCGTGTACAAGGCACACAGTCCCCACGGCATCGAGCAGTACACACTCTACTGCACGCACTGCGTGAACATTACCAACCCTTGCTGCGAGGGCTCGGAGCGCCGGCCGTCGGATGAGTACAGCGGGCTCTGTCCCCTGTGCGCGCCGGTATGTTTGTTTGGTGTCGCAGCTGTGCGGTTGCGATGCGGATGAGTGTGTGTGTATGAGTGTGTGATTTGATGAGTGTGGAGGGAGAGGAGGTGGGGGGGGGAGAGGAGGGATGGCCGCTCGTCTCGTCTGCGTTGCTCAGCCCCTCGACTGTCACCCGACTGCACCACAGGTTCTCGAGTACTGCCCCGAGTTCGTCGAGAACGGTCGGATGGACGGCACCACACTCATTTGCGACGCAGGCTACCAGTGCAACGGGGAAAACACCAACGGCAGCAACTCTTGCATGTACGTGCAGTGCAGGCCGAACGGGACGATCAATCGCTCGTGTGTTCCCCGCCGCTGATATCCTCCGAGAGTCGGGCGCGGTTTGCCAGCTTGTTCCGCAAAGACCACAAACCCCTTTTTCGTTGTGGGGGCTTTCTACTTTGGCCGCAGTACTTGCCACTGTGTTCTTGCGTCAAGCTGTTGAATCTCGTGTTGGATTGGGCGGAACTGTCGATTTCGGTGCATCTGAGCGTTGCGGTGTTTGTACAGTGCTGCTAAAGTGACAAGAACTTTATGAGCAAGAATCAATCAGCGTGAATCAAGTTTGGAAAACACAGACGACGAAGCGCAAACGCAACCAAGGACTGTGCGGGTGGCAATCCGCCATGTAACAGAGTTCCGGGCATGGGGAAGTGCCATAGTGTCGCATAGTGCGAGCTCGAGGTTTGATGCCACTTGGCGTGTGCGCCGCCGCTTTGTCACATCCGAACCAAACGATGGAACGCCTTTCTCGCATCGAGTGCTCGCAACATGAAGCACAACGCAAACACCTCTTTGCGGGCTCTTCCACACACACACACACACTACTGTACCCGCCGTGTGATCTGATTCAGTCCCGATTATCTTTCACCAGAGTTTGTTTGGTGAGCGTGGTTTTGTTTCGTCCTATTTTGTCTGCCAACGTTGTTCTTTCGGTCTCTTTCGCTCTCGACCACCCTCGACTTGAGCTATTTCCACTGCTCTTCAACAAACCCTGCACTCAACAAGCTATTCACATCATCCGAGCGAGACAAAGCCGAGAACCGAAAAACAACGTCAAATCACGGTTCCGTGGACATTGAAGGGAGCAGCGTTGAGTGGGTTGAGTGGGTTCGCTTTTGTTGGTCTGCTCCGCTTTTCAGTCTTCGCTTTAGAGCGCTCTGCAATTCAGCAGCACTGCAGCTACAAGTCACTCAGTCACTCAGTCACTCGGTCACTCAGTCAATAGGGGAGGTGCTGCTCATTCTGGTTGTAGAGTGCGCAATGGCTCGACGGTGATTTGTCGGCGTTTTGGCGGTTTTTCTCTCGCTTTGTCGCCTCCATTCGCCCTCTTCACGCTTCCCTGGTTTTGTCCCCACCCCCCACCCGCTCTCCGGCCTCCAACACTCTTAACAGCACAATCCACAGTCACAATCACAATCACAGCAAAAGACCAAAAAGCAAAAAAAAAAAAAACCAGCGCGGGTGACTGAAGTCTTCCACCTGTCAATCTCAACACACTCAAATGTCAAATTCGAAAAACCCTAAAAACCCGAAAAAATTCGACTTTACTTTTTTCAATTTCTCATTCAATTCGGAAAATGCATTGTTCGAATGAATGAACGAATGAACGAATGAATGAACGAACGAATGAATGAATGGTCGACAAAACTCTGCTCGCTTTTGCAACAAAGCTCGCTTCAATGCGAAAAACTCATGTTTCAACATCCATCTCCACCAATCCTCCCTCTCCTACTGTACTGGACTGCACTTTGCTGCTGCATTTCGCTCACTTGTCTTCATTCCATGCACATTCTCAGATTCGCATATTTCTCAGACCCTCTTCAGACCATGCCCGCCGCAATGACCCCAGTCACACTCGCTCAGACAAGACGCACGCGCGCAATCCGCCTGGCTGCCGCTGCTGTCGCGGCTACCACCGCTGCAGGCCTCGCATTCACGACCACCTCCACAAAAGTAGCATACCCGACCACACCAAGATTGTCCACCGCTTTGCCGCAGCCGCAAATCACCCTCCAGACAAAATCAGTCCCAGCAACCCGAGCTGCTCCGAAACCGGCACAGCATTTGCTCGGCGGAACAGTCGGCGGCATCATGGGCATTGTGGCCTCGTATCCGTTCGATACAGTCAAGGTGCGCATCCAAACGCAGCCACCTGGCTCGGCATTGTACACGGGCATGGTCGATTGCTTCCGCAAAATCATCAAGAGCGAAGGTGTAAGTGAATGACTTTTGTTTGTGTGAGTTGGTTCCGATTTCGGATGTCGAGGACATGCAAACTCACATCCATGCTCCATCAGGCACTTGCACTGTACAGCGGCATGCTGTCCCCCGTCGTAGGCGTCGCAGGCGTCAAGGCAGTCGTTTTTGGCTCGTACGGCGGCATTTCGCAATGGCTTCTGGCGCGAAAGCAAGGCGTCGTGGCAGGTTCCGAGCAGCCACAGCAGCAGCAGCAGCCCGTCAAACTGTCTGGCTTTGAGAATGCGCTTGCCAGCTGCAGCGCTGGTCTCGTGGCGACAATTGTCGTCACGCCGGTCGAGCGCGTCAAGGTCTCGATGCAGGCCAGCGGCGGCAAGGCGTTCAAGTCCACTCTGGACTGCGTGCTCTCGCTTGTTCGCACCGCGGGCATCTCGGGCGGGCTTTTCAAGGGATTTGTCCCCACAGTACTGCGAGAGGTGCCCTCGTATGGCGCGTACTTTATCTCCTACGACATGGCCAAGCGCGCGTTCTGCCAACCAGGGCAAGACGTGTCCACCCTCAGCCCCGGCTTGCTTGCGCTTGCTGGCGGTATTGCAGGCGTCATGGCATGGGTGCCCATCTATCCGATCGATGTGATCAAGTCGCGCATTCAGGCGCAACCCAGCAGCGCTTTGGTTGCCGCATCGTCCGGCAGCTCCTCGCGACCCTACTCTGGCGTGGTTGACTGCGCCGTTCGCAGTTATCGAGCAGAGGGCCTCGGCGTATTCTTCCGCGGACTCACTCCAACCATCGCCCGTGCCTTCCCATGCCATGCCGCCGTCTTCCTCGGCTACGAGTTGACGCTGCGTTACACTGCACCATTGTTTGCATGATTGTGCTTTTGTTTTTGTCGTTTGTTTCGTGGTGTGCAGAGTTCTTTTCATTAACATATTTTTGATCGGTCACAAGCTTTGTTTCACTTTGCTCAGTCGTCTTTCGAGCTGGATTACTTTTCAGATTACCTCTTTTTCTCCTTTTCTCTTTCACTCCTTCGCTCTTCCAGCTCGTTCTGACTCGCACATCTCCACATCTTCTCGTTCGTCTCCGGTTGATCTGCCTGCGTCCGTTAGATCAACATCTCGCTGATTTTGATCAACCAATTTCAATCTCCTGCGAAAATCGATTCTGCGACGATTTTTTCACCAATTCTAAAACAAAAAAATGCCCGTTTCGCTTCAACTGCTGGTCACCGTCGCTTGGCTCGGCATGCTGCTGTGCATACCTCCCACTGCCGATGCTTGGCTGTGGCCGTTCGGCTCGAGCGCTGCACCGTCGGTTTCAGGTGAGCGACATGAGGTCATCATTCCCAAAAAGGAAACTGCTCTGTTTCGCGCCAAAAAAACATTCCTCGTGGCGCACTGATGACCGGCCATTCTGCAGAATTCTGGCACAATTTGGCTTGGAACAATTGACTTGCAGTTGTCACTCGAATGGAGCTCTAGCACTGACCATTTTTATTTGACCGTTGTTGATTGATTGCAGGTGCTCCACGACGCCTCCACCCGGACATTGATGAATTTGACGCGAATCGCGCCGTGACGTTCGAGCTGATGCCTGCCGAACTCGCTGAGAACAACGACATGAACTCGGCAGACGTACTGCGCCTCGTGCTGGATGCTTGCCACGAGCGAGTCATTTCAGATTTGCGGCAGCGGTGCAGCGACATGGACGAAGAAAGCATGTCGCGCGTTGCCGTCCAGCTCTACAACTGTCAAGCCGTTCGCGAGCAGCGCCAGACCTATCCTTGCACGAATGAGATGGTAGGTCGTAGTTGAGTGTCTGTGGGAAGGCACTTGGCGGGTTGTAATTTGTATTGTTTTCTCTCGTGCTGACCCATCAATTTATGCTTGCCCCTCTTCCTGCAGCGCTTGGCCGATTGTACTCGTGACATGGACGCCACGACATGGAATACGTACCACATTATCAGCAACCGAGCACGCCAAGTCTGCTTCTCCGTTCAAAGCCAATTGTACCGCCGCCAAACTGAGCAGACCATCAACAAGCTCAGCCGTTCTGCTGGCGAGCAGCTCCGATCGCTGCGTGGGCTCCGCGACGAGCAGCAAGCTCTTTGGAAGAACACCAAATCCGCAGTGGATGAGCTTCAACAGGGCCAAGTGCAATTGAGCGAGGGCCAGCAACTCATGCTCGACAAGCAACTCCGTCTTCTTGACGAGCAGCGGCAGCTTGGAGACTCGCTCGATGCCAACATTAAAATGCTCGAGCGAGGCCAGCAAGAGCTGCAACGAATGAGCGAGTCCATTTCTGTTGCTATCGGTACGCACGTTGAATCTGCAAACAATGATGGCTGTGCTGCTTGGCTTGCTCGATGATTCACTTTTTTGGTGCACAATCCGCACGAACTTGGATAGGAGACACATCGCGGCAACTGCGAGCGCACCACCAGGACGCACAAAGCCGTTTCAGCCAAGTCATGTCTGAAATCGATCACATCCACATGAACGCAGGCGAACTGTGGACCAAGATCGAAGACGCAAGGCAACAGATTGCCCTGCACCGTTCGGAGGCCGAGGGGTACTATCACTCCACGTTGAGCGATTTGGGCCGCATCAATTCCACCATCCGCTTTCTGGCCGATGTGTTTAGTGTGCGCATGGACTGGTTGGGCCACGAAGTGACGGACAGCAACACCCAACTGCGGACGATTTCCACCCTAGTGTTCCACGCCCTGTACCTGCTCGTTGTTGGTGTGGTCGTGTCCTTTTTGCGGGTTCCCCAGCTGTACCGCGTCACTCTGCTCCTCTCCTTGCTATCGAACGTGAGCGCTCAAGTCTGGCTTGGATCGTCTCTGAGTCTGCCACACCTCACAATCGTCGTGGTATCCTTGATGACTGGTATGTCATAATGTTGCATGTCGTGCTGAACGATAGCGTGTTTGTTGAATCTGAACGAACTTTCGCGGTTCTCACACTCGCTGCCGTTGTACTGTTCAGGCTTGCTCTGTCTCGACGTTCGCCGTCTCAAAGCTCAAGCATCTCATCAAGCGCCTTCGCCCACAACAGCTACAGGGCGGTATGGACTCGAACGGCGGGTACCGACAACTCGGGCAAGATTCACCGCCGCAACCGATTCCACAGGCTTTGTCGACATTGAAGGCGACGACGAAGACGAATCCCGGCATGAAAAGACTTCGTGCATCAAAGCAGTCCTCGGGCGACCCGAAGCCGGGGCTGCGCGCCGTTGTGTCGCACTCACTCCCATGGGCAGCGACGTGTGCTCGCGCAAGATTTCCGACGGTGCCGATCCCCGTCGCTCGCACTGTCGTCTGCATTCACCTGAATAGCAGGCGCGCTCGTTCTTGTCATTGTTGTTGTTGTTGTTGTTTTCAGATTGTGTAGGTGTGGAATGGCTTTATTGAGACGCAAAATTCAAGCAACCAGAATACAGCATTCCACACAAAATTCTATCTGCTCGCAGAATGCTGTGCTGGCTTTCCAACTCTCAACGTGATCTATTCGTTGCAGTTTTTCCACTGAATCGACTTGTTCTGTTTTTGTTTGTTCAAGCAACAGTTTATTTTTTGATTCTTTTCATTCGGCTCATTTATTTCTCATGAAAACTGCAAACGATCGCTTGTACCGCTTGATGTCGAACGCTCTAGTGCTTCCTGAATAACGATGCCATCGATTTGTAGTTGAATTGCGGGAACGGGTCGGTGACTGACTGTAGACGTGCACAGAACCATGCCGTCGTTTCAGAATATGACCCCGAAACAACTCGAGGTGTATTATCAAGTTGTAGCAGTCAAGAGTGACCGGCTCGGGTAAGAGAAACACAGTGGTGACAGTTGAAGCACGATTGTGTGGAACGCGTGAGTTGACACAAACCATGGTACAGCTTGAATGGGAGTAAAATTGGCGATGAAGGAGCACAGGTTATTGCCAAGTTCCTCAAAAAGAACACGACGCCAAAGGAGCTCTAGTAAGCTGGCCCACAGTTTATGATGTGGAGAGCAATGAATTCAGCGTTGCGCACCGAGAGTGCTCACTTGATGCGGCGTACAGTCTGAGACAGAACCAGATCACCGATGCGGGAGTGCAGGCCATTGCCAAGGCGCTCAAAGTGAACACAAGCGTGCAGTGGCTCATGTGAGTCATCCTGATGTTTGACCCCAAAGTCGCAGGGGACGTTTTAAAGTGCTCACAGATCGATGGGATGGGCAGTCTGAACCAGAATCAGATTAGCGACATTGGCGCAAAGGCGCTCGCCGAGGCACTGAAAGTGAACAAGACTCTGACGTTCCTTGGGTGGGTGTGATGCTGATTCCGTGAATGTGACCTCAAAGGGGTTTTGAACTTTCATTCATGCCATTGACTGACGACGCAATCAATACCAAACTGTAGGTTAGAAGAAAACTTGCTGACCAAAGCTGGAATCGCTGCACTTCGACATTCTGGCAATGCCACTTGTAAATTAGAGTAAGCCTTTGGCGCGTTGTTTGAATTCTTGCTCGAAGCAAACCCAGCAGAACAAGGATTCACCGTGCTTGCTTTTTGACCAATCCACTGCAGGCATTTCTACTGTGGTCGGCTTGACAACCAACGCGTCCCAGCCCCTGCCGACCTGAAGCAGATGGAAGAACGAGCTGAGGCAAGTGCCAATGCCCGATCTGCAGTCGACCTTGCTGATAAGAATCAGAAACTGCGATCCAAACTGGAAGCCAGAGACCGTGAACTTCAAGAATCGCGTTCCGAGCTCGCTACCAACGAGCTCAAGCTACAACAGCTGCAATCCTATCTCACGTCAGCTCTTGATCGGATTGTCGTACTCGAGTGCAACCAACTACCTGTTGGAGCTTCTCCGAACTTTGATGGACCCATCCCGCAAATTCCTCTGGCAACTCTGTTCGCCGCCGCGAACAATTTTGCTGATCCTCCGCTCGGCGAAGGGGCATTTGGTCGGGTGTACAGCGGTTTCATCCCTGGACCTCGTATTGCCATCAAGAGGCTTTCTGCCGAGTCCAAGCAAGGCAAGGACGAATTCAAGTCGGAACTGGACTCTCTGTCGAAATTCCGCCATCCCAACATTATTGCCATCCTGTCCTTTGCCGAAGAGGGCGATGAGCGATGCCTGGTCTACGAGTTCATGTCCAATGGCTCTGTTCGCGATCGTCTCAGTCGCAAGAATGGCACGCCTCCGTTGACCTGGGCGCAGCGATATCGCATTGCAACTGACGTTGCTCGAGGCATGCACTACGTCCAGACAGCCTTCCCTGATCATGCGCTATTTCACCTCGACCTCAAGACCTCCAATGTACTGCTTGATGCCCATTTCAATGCGAAAGTGTCTGATTTTGGGCTTGTTCGTGTCGCGCAGCACCTCGACGATGTGAGCTACCTTCGCACCCAAAATCGCCAAGGGACCACCGCTTACATGTGCCCTGACTTACTCGAGGAAGGCCGCATTACAATCAAGACAGACGTCTATGCCTTTGGCATGATTCTGCTCGAGTTGGTGACTGGAATGAAGGCGGCGGCCAAACTGAAGAGTGACTCTCGCAAGGCTCTCAAAGCCGATAAGTTTGTTGGTCTGGTTGACTCGACGATCAAAGAGGATGGACAAGGGATCAAGGAGGTTGTTAGTCTCGCACTCGAATGTCTCGATGAAGCAGCCAACGATCGCCCATCCTTTGGTGGCCTCCTTGCGACTTTGGATGCTTAGGGGCGGGGGGTCTGAGATTTCGAGCGGTCAGGTTCACGGTTCAAGTTCATTTTTTTTCTCGCTTTTCTGCGTGCGATCGTCTCGACCACAAAACCATGCACACGTTGGTTTCAATAATTGAATCGCACTAGTGCATTTCTTGAAGCTGTATGACTTGGGAGGGGGCGCAGAGGCAACCAACAACAGTTTCCAATTGCAAATCTTCAGTACAAAATTTTCCAATGCCAAAACACCAGCTATGCAATGATGCAGCCACCGCCACCGCCATTGCTGCCACCGCGGTTGCCACTGCTCGTGCTGGCGTTCGATTGCCTGGGCTGTCCACCTGCCGAGCTTGAGCTGCCTCGGCTGGCCTTGAGCAGCGCGGGTGTGCGGTCAACGCAGACATTGCAGTACGCCTTGTTAGAAACGACCTGTCCGTCCCCATCCAGCCCACACACACACACACACACACACACGCACATACACACACGGACGTATGCAACCTGTGAGTATCGAGAATCACACTGGGCAAAAGGGGGCACTCAAAAACCGACCCTCGCCTTTCCATACTAAGCCATTCCAATGCCGCAAACACCAAACGCAAGACCCTCACCTTGTACTCGTTGGCGAGCTGCTTGCCGCACTTCTTGCAGACAAAGCACTTGGGATGCCACGTCTTGCCCATGGCCTCCTTCTGTCCGCTCGCGACGGGTCCTGAGCATGCCGGGCAGTTGATTCCCATTCTGTCTGCGGTTTGGTTGTTTGAGCAGTCGGTTGAGAAGTGAGAAGTGGCTTTCCTGCTCAGAGAACAAAACAAGGACTGACTAGCTAGCTGAGCAATAACACTTAGCATTGATGAACGTTCGATTGACATCTTCATTGATCGACCCCCTGTGAACCGTCTCATCGAATCCAACAACGCGATTCTCTCAATGACGGCGATTCTTCCAAATTGTTGAACGCGATTCTTTCAATGTCATTGTTCAACTTGGTTCCGAGTTTTCGTTCATTCATCATTCGTACTCATACTGTACTGAGCTCAGTCTTTGTGTTTTGAGCGTTCTTGTTGCAAAATCACCAGTCATGGAAGCGAGCGACACGACTCGGTTGCTCGGGTCCAGCAGCAGTTCTTCGTACACCCATAGCAGCAATGATCTGACATCGTCGTTGATATCCACTAGCACCAGCAATATCAGCAGCACCAATAGCAGCAGCAGCAACAGCAGCAGCCTGTCGCACACAACGCGACCAAAGAAGGCGACGCTGCTGTCGGCGTACACAAATCTGGCGACCGCGGCTGTCGGAGTTGGGATTTTGTCGTATCCGTACGCGTTCGACGCCGCGGGAGTGCTCATGATTGTGCTTCTGACGCTGGTGTTTATCGTCGTCAACGGATACACCCTGCAAGTGCTTGCTGACTTTGCGCAGCGGCACCAGGCCAAGCTGACGCTGTACTCGTACGAAGAGCTCGTCCAGGTCGTCCTGGGCCGCCGAGCCTACCTCGTCGCCGTCGCCGTGCTCTTCTTCAACGTCATTGGCTCCTGCACGGGCTTCCTCATTGTTGTCTGCGATCTCGCCGTCCCCGTCCTCGCCAAGTGGATTGACCCGGACTCGTTCCTCGCCTCGCGCACGTTCGTCATGCTCGTGTTTGGCCTCTGCGTCGTCTTCCCGCTCTCCCTCCTCGGCGACTTCCACTCGCTCGCGTTCTCGAGCTTCATCGCCGTCGCTTCCGTGCTGGCCGTCGCTGGCGTCGTCGTTTACAGGTACAAAACGAAAAGATTTGTGTTGTCAGATTTTGTCCGAATTGGTTTCGAAACAATCTCGAGCGAATGAGATTTCAAGGCGATGGGTCAACTTCCCCTCGGATTGCATGGTCTGGGAAAAATAAAATACCAAGCACAAGTTGCTTGGTCGGAGAAAAAAAAACAAACTCAAAGAACTTGGATTCGTTTTTTCCCACCATCCGTCGCTTGAGAGTTTGACATGACTTGACAGATTGGTCTCACTTGGTGCAACTTGACGCTCATTCAACAAAACACAGAGGATCGTCGTATATTGCTGATCATGGCTCGAGCGCCTTCGATGGAGATCGCGTGTTCCTGGTACAAAACAGCTTTTCCATTGTTCTGGCAGTCCCGCTGTGCATTTTCGCGCTGGGCTGCCATTTGCAAGTCGTTCCGCTCTATGGAGAAATGTCCCCGTCCGTGCAGCCTCGATTTCCCATCGTAGTGGTCGGCACAGTCACCTCCTGTGGATTCCTGTACCTCCTCACTGGCCTTTTCGGATATGTCGAGTGGACCTCGAGCGTGAAGAGTGACGTTCTGACCAACTATGATATTGGCGACACTGTGGTGAGTGTCGTTGCTCTTTGTGAAGAGTGTGCTTCGTGTTGCGATCGAGAGGCAGAGCTCGAGAGGAGCACAGCAGAACCCTGTCCTTTTGCTTGTTTGTAACGCTCACGGCGGGGATTTGTTGGCAGATCGACGTTGCCAAGCTGCTCATGGGGCTGCACATCACCCTGGCATACCCAGTCGCCCTGTTTCCTGGTCGCAAGGCGCTCGACCTGCTGATTGTCAACTGGACCAAGGGCCGAGTTGAACCGACGCTGCGGCGCACCATGGTGCAAAACTTTTTCATTGTGTTGGTGACGGGCCTGTTTGCCGTCCTCGTTCCGCAGGTCGACATGGTGTTTGGCTTTGTTGGCTCCACGTCTGCAGTCATCCTAGACTATGGGTTCCCTGCCCTCATGCTTCTCCAGCGCGCGCGAGAAGTGGCTGACGAAGGGTTTTTTACCAAGCCCTCGCAGCCCACCACCAATTCCAGTGGCCACTATCCTGCCTCTCCTGTCGACGGTCGGAGCGATGGCTACAATGAAAAGGCAGCGCTCCTGTCGGGCCACCAGGGTGCTCCCCGGACCCGCGGCGCGTCCAAGCTCTACCTGTTTTCGTCCGCCTTTGTGGTTGACAATGAGTCAGCCGACGGCCAGACCTCCTGGTATCGCGACGACTGGTACCAGGCTGACGGGGCCAAGGCGCGTGCCAAATGGGTGTGGCGGGAGCGACTGATTGGCCGTGCGCTTGTCGGCATGTCCGTGCTCGTTGCTCTTGTCGGCACTGGTGTCAATCTGTACCAAGACATTACCGGGTGATGGGAGGCTCATGGATTGCTGCGTGTATGGTTTTGTGGTAGTGCTTTTTGTGTGTGATTCTTTGATTCCGCTGTCCCGTGTCTGACTATATTGCTTGATACGAAACTCTTCCAATGTAAACATCCATCCGAATTGCTCTGGCTTTCCCGCCCCCCCCCCCGCCTCCCTTATTCTTCACTTCAACCTCAAATGCCCGATACTTTTTTTGCATCCATTCCAGCACGCTTCTTCCGCCGCAGCTCAGTTCTCTTGATGAGGTCGTTCAACAATCAAACAACTCTTTTCGACCATCGTCCGTCCTTCCTTCGGTTTTTTTTCCCGCTCGTTCGTTCCAATCGTCGATCCTTTTTTTTCCTCTCCCTTTCTCTTTGCAATCATCATCATCGTTCTTTCTAACTGTCATTTTGAAACAAGAAACATCCTTTTTTTTTTTTTTTTCCTTTTTTCTTCTTCATGTTTATTCTTTTTTTTTTTTTTCTTTTCTATTTGTTTGTTTGTTTTTGCTTCTTTTTCTTGTTTTTTTTTTCCCCCCGCTTTTTGTTTGTTTCTTCTTCACTTCTTCTTCTTCGCTTCATCTTCTTCTTCTTCGCTTCTTCTTCTTTGCTTCTTCTTCCCTTCTTTTGCTTCCCTTCTTTTGCTTCAAGCCTGACCTCTTCCTGCCTGACCTCTTCTCTCCCCTTCGCTCCTCTGGCGTCACTTTCGTTTGTCAACCGCAAGTGGTTCTCTCTCTCTCTTTCTCTCTCAAAGTCCTTCTGTTGGACGACACTCACACTCACACGCTCACACTCACACACGTTCGACTGCTCAACCATGACGACATCGAGTGCACTGCCTCGGTGCAGGACGAGAACCGCTCAGCTTGCCTGCGCCATGGCCTTCGCCCTCGTCTTCGTCTTGCTGCCGTCCAGCGCGATCGCTGCGCCACTCTACGCACCCGCTGGCTATGGCGGAGTCCCGCTGCACCTGTCGTCGAGGTCACTCAAGGACCCCGCGTGTGGCGGGCTCGTCATTGTGGAGATTCTGTACAACCCGCTCAAGGACACTGCCGCTCAAGAGTGGATTAAAATCATCAACATTGGTGACGAGACTGTCTCGCTCGCTGGCTGGGAGCTCACCACGGCCAACGGCGCGTCAACCATCCCGTCATCGTCAACACTGACTGTCAAGCCTCAGGCGTGCGTCATCTTTGGCGGATCGCAAAACCCGTCGCTGAACAACCATGTGCTGGTCGACTGGGCGTGGAGTGCCGGTCTCTCGCTGGGCAACACCAAGGACACGGTCACGCTGTTCAACCCGTCCAAGACCATGTGCAATACGGTCGACTACTATGCGGCTGGTCATGGATGGCCGGCGGTCGTTTCACACGCATCGCTCGTCCTGACCGACAAGTACCTGGACAACAACAATGGAAGCTACTGGATGTACGCCACCACCACCTGGCCCGAGTCCAACGGTGTGAAGGGCGAACCCAACTTTTGCCCTTACGATCGGGTAAGTGTATTGAGCGGTTTTTGCGCTGGCGGCGGTATTGTTGTTTGTTTGTTGAAACGTCTGTCTGCGTTGTTTGCATTTCTAACTCGTTGTTGTTGTTGTTGTTGTTGTTGTTGTTGTTGTTGTTGTTGTTGTTGTTGTTGTTGTTGTTGTTGTTGTTGTTGTTGTTGTTGTTGTTGTTGTTGTTGTTGTTGTTGTTGTTGTTGTTGTTGTTGTTGTTGTTGTTGTTGTTGTTGTTGTTGTTGTTGTTGTTGTTGTTGTTGCTGCTGCTGCTGCTGTTGTTGTTGTTGTTGTTGTTGTT